>NW_010251980.1:0-43384 GCF_000690775.1 Eurypyga helias | reverse complement strand
CTGCAGGAATGCCACCCAGCAGAAGGACCCGTCTATTTTACCTCTTCGCCTTCCCCACTTCCTCACCACAGGCGAGGACCAGCTGAACTGAGAGCCTACACCTACAGATGGCAGCAGATTAGGCTCCAGCTACAAGGTGCAATGCTGCCAGGACCAAGGATGCTAATGAGAACCTCGAGGAACCAAAGTTCACCCACGATTTGTTGCCTGCTCAAGTGTGACCAGAAAATGAAACCCTCACACATCAGAAGGCTGACCTCATTGTGCACTGTGCTGGACTAAATGGGTATGAGGTTCAAGGTAACGCAAGTAAAACCCGTTCCGCAGCGGGGGGAATATACAGGCTATATTTAGATGACAGAGAAAGTGCTGAGGTTTTTATTGCATTGCTGTCCAAGGAGTAAATACTTTCAGTAAGCTAGCAAGCACTCGGGATCTTCACTAGTGAACTTTTATCCACTTCAGCTGATGGAAGTTGCATTACAAAATAAAATACCCCTAGAAAAGGTGTGGATCTGAAGAAGTCAGCCACTTAAGTGTTATTAAGTATTCATAAGGCAAGATGCAGTGGATGAGACTGTTCATGCACTCCAAATGTGCAATGTGTATGGTAATTGGGATTTGGTACACTAAAAATAAGGTTCCAAGCAAGTTTTTCCACTTCTGAAATTCCTTCTTCACTACTTACACAGAAACTGTGTAGATTAAAGTTTAAGTCTTAAGATACAGAAAAAGCAGTAAAGCCCTTCACAGCAAGCAACTGAATCTGCAGAGCAGCGTATCTGATCTAACCCTGATGTCAAAGGCTCAGGCCTGCCAAAGCACATTCTATTCAGGCTGAAGCTTTTCAGTATTACTTTTATTTCTTTAATTTGCTCTATTTCGTTAAATTTAAGCAAAGTTAGATTTAATGATTTAGAAAAAGAAAGCTCATGGTGAAGACTGAAAAATATCTTTAACAATTTTGTCCCAGTTCTTTCCTCACACGTGGGTAGGATCTCAATGACAAGCTTATCTGCATTACTGATGCTTGATTTAGCCGTCAGAAGCCTGATATTTCTTCCTCCTGAATACTTTTTGTAGCATAATCATCTAAAGAGCCTCTTAAATATTCACCTATTGATCTGCTCCACATGTTTACTTCATTAACGACACACTACCACTTTTTCATTTCTGCAAGTAATGGATGTCTGGCATTTTAAAACACCAGTCCCAAATTTGCTGGAGAAGGCAGCTTAATTCAGGAGTTTTGTTGAGCCCTTTTAGAGTTGTTTTTGTATTCAACAATTACAGGTTCCTTATATCAATCCCAAAACTGGGTCATCTAAAAGCACTTATGAAGCATTTAGCAAGCACTAGCAAGCAGAATTGCATCCAACCCATGCTGTTTCATGAGTAATTGAAACAGCCAGGTAGCTTAAACACAACATTTCATCAGATGGTTGTTGAAAAGACGTTAATACTCATTTTTCCCTCAGTAGCCATGTCATTTCTTCCCCTTTTACTTCATCTTCATAAATCCACTAGAGTCTAAATGCAGAAGAGTGGATTTAATCAGATAGCCAGCAATGCACAATTAACTTACTTTTCTCAGTGTCAGTTCATGATTAAGTGACATGATGCTGTAAGAGGCAGAAGTGGAAAAGAGAAAGGAGGAGGAAGATGGGGGGAGCAGGGTGGAAGAGACAGAAAAAAGAAGAGTTGTTTTGTTTTAAATGAAGACAAAAAAATTCTCACCTCAGCAATAAATTGAGCCCCTGAAGTTCCACTTTCTAAAACTGTTCTCACAACAATTCTTTCCACAATACAAATCACTACCAAGGCGTTACACAGACTTGTTTATGGCACTTCCAAAGGCTGATACAAATGAACGTGAGAAATGCAGTCAATAACCCCTTCTATCACTGTTACACTACAGAACGGCCCATTTCGTCACTCTCCTCACTGCACATTCGCTGCCATTAGACATCAGTCCAAGTTAGGCATCTCCTCCAATAATGCCAAGGTTTCTCCAGCTTTTCCTCCTCTTCCGAACACTTCTACTTGGTTTCAACAAAGATTTTTGTTCCATTTTTTTATTTGGATTTATAGAGCCCTAATTAAAAAGGCACAAAGTATACTCTTGAAAGATTTAGGAAAGGTGACATTTGCCTCTTGCAAAATTCTGCTTAATACAACATGATGGCAGCTACTGCCATCAACAGAAATCTGGGAGTTGTCATGCACCTTTTCTTGACATTTGAGTCACCTGGTGGCTAACAATAAAATGCTGATTTATGATCTGTAGATTCTTATTTATTGGAGGGCAAAACTCCCCGTAGGCAGACACTGAGACAACACAGCACACTTGTGATGTTCTGGAGTCTCTTGAGAAAGCATATTCTAGAAGTTGCAAAGGCAAATCTGCACAAGCTTGGCACTCTCACATGCAATTTTCACTTAAACTAAGATTATAAAAGAGAATAAAATGCCATTTTAAAAGCTTGCCATTTTCTCTAGCAAAATGGATGCCACTCTATTACAAAAACTACAGTTTCTCTGTGGTTTGAAGACCAAAACTAAGCACAAATGCCTGTTGGTTCCCCCATCACTTTCTGGTAAGAAAACGGAGTTATTGATAAAACAGGATTTGCACCAAGGGAAAATTTTACTATGCTTCTGAGCAAACACTTGTCTTCTTATTGTAGTAAAAGCTTTCAGGTATGAATGTTTAAAAGGATGCTATGAAACAAGGTGTATAATTGTAAAGTATTTCCAGAAAAAAAAATATTAAATCCTTTATTTGGAAACCGAGCATACAATCTGAGTGAAATTCTCCAAGGTAGTGAGTTTGCAATTTGGTAATAAGGACCATCTAATTGTATAGAAATATCCTTTTCTTCTGCAAGAAAAATAGTCTGCTACTTGTAAAAGTTATTGATTCGAGGCAGCCTACCTAAACTACACAATTAAAGTAAAATGCCTTTTAAACAGCGATAAAAGAATGCAAGTGGCCTTTCTCAACTTTAAGCCAACTCAGATGGCAAAACTCAGTTGAATTCTTCAGCATTTCCATTTCTTAGGTCAGTGCTGTGACCAAACTGAGCTGTACTTTCCATGCCATGTCAGAGATTATTATTAAGGAGTAACTTGCACTGAAGTAACAGCTACACTGTAATATTAAACCTCCCATAAAGATCACGTGAATGGCCAATTGCTGATTCTTGTTTTAGTAAATCTGTTTCTACATGCTCTGCACACTGACATGCAACTGAGGTCCAGGTTGAGATCACTTGATGGTTTTGCATCCCAAAGGGGCTCGTCCGGTACCCACCAGAACACTGACCCAAGCACACCCGTGTACGCTTCAAGAAGCACATGGCTACATAAAACGCAGCACATGCCAGCTCAGTCCTTGCTGGAGGCTGGCAACGCAGCTGCAGAGCACACCAGCCACATCCCCCAGCCCATCACTCCCACTGATGCATCCGCCTGACAGCACACTATCTAGGTAACAAACTGAACTGCCTTGTCATCTAGGAGAACCTTTCCCGGCTTCTTCCTCCACCTCTCAGAAACCCCAGCGGATACCAGGAACAAAGACGCCTTCCTCCCTTGTTCCTTCTGTCCCCCAAGCCTCCAGCTTCAGGTGGACCTAGGAGCAGGGCAGAAATGACAACCTGAGCTGAAGGCAAGTGCCAGAGTTAAAGGAGAGCAGATGATGCTGATAGATCACAAGAACAACAGAGGATGTGATGGGGATAACAGCAAGAAAGAATTAAAAGATGTGGTGATGGCTAAGTGACTAAAAAAAAAAAATAAAACCAAATTGATGAATCTCAACACCCCTCAGCTGCTCAGCAAACAGCTGAGAACCACACTGGCCAAAGTGGGACATTATTTATTGTCACCCGATATTCTGATTAGAAAGTTAGCATTATGAAATACCAGGAGAACACATTATTTGGCTTACAAACTCACTAAGAGACCTTAAAATGCAGCTGTAGTAAATTGGGAAACACCAGGAAGTGTAATGTCGCTCTTTATCAAAGGGTCAGCAGAGGTGACTCAGTTACAACATCCACGCAGCAAGAGGTATGAGTGGACACACAAAACTTCAAGCAGAAACCATGACTAGATGCTGAAGCTACCCCAGCTGAAAATGGAAAAACCAAAGTTTGCCTTCCTAATACTCTCAAGTGGTAGATTAACCACTAGAACAGGATTTTCCTCCTCTCAACACCTTCACCGTGAGCCAGACGTCTTTCAGGAAACCGTGTATTAACAAAAATCAGAGTTAACGCCTTGGACTGGATGAAAGATAGGGGTTTGTAATTTACAGAAAAATCAGAAAAGGCATCTAACACCACCTTCCCACCTTAAAGTACATGGTAAAGGATACGAATCTACTACTGCCTTTAATTCCTCTTTGTTCACCATGAACAGTGAACTGCTGATTCAACCCTGATGACAATCTACATAGGTCTTAATATACTTACTTGCAGTGCAACTACTGCTTTGCTTCCAAACTTACTTCCTCTGTAAATCAAGAACTAGAGAGCATTATTCCTTAATATTAAGCACAAAGGCTACACAAAACAGAAAAAATTCAAAGGCAAACATTAAAAAAAAAAAGTACATTCCAAAATTAGAATAGTTCAGCTTCTTCTGGATAGGTTTCCTAATGCATTCCCAAATGCACTTCTAGGTACCATTTCCTTCACAAAATCACTCCACAGCCAGTGAACAAAACAGATGATACTCATGCTTAAATTCCCAGTGCTTGAACTGAATGCTTGAATTTTCGACCCTGATGTTCTTTTTAACATAGCTGGTTTTACCACATTTGCAGCATGGCACTACATCCTCTGGGGAAGAAGAAAGGCAAAACGAGTTAAAATACAATTCTCTAAGCTAACTAGGAGCCTGAAATCAATAATAAATCTGGTTTTTGACAAAGATGATTAAATGATGCTCTGCAAATTACTAGTAGCATCCCTCTTCCAAATCCAATATGCTGATAACGGCATGATATGACAACACTGATGGATGTCAAATGCTTTACGTTAAAAAACACTGGTGTTCACATAGTGGCCTTCAAGTCCTGTTAAAAGAGTTCACTTTAACAGCAAAAAACGTACACTTCCATTAGTCTCCTTTCATACTAGGATTTTTTGAAGGTGGGTAAGACAAGGATAGGTGGAAGCAATGCCACTAAAGAAACAGCATAACAAATACACCAATCATTTTTCTTTAAAAAAAATACATTAAGAAAAATTATTTATACCTGGAAGGCTACTTTCTAAAACCCTAATATTTTATATTAGAAATATTCATAGAACAACTTAAAATACCCTTATTTATGAAATAATACTAGTATGCACATTCTAATACTGGACTCAGCTTTCGTGTCTGGAATTATGGCCAGGACAGACTTGTTTCATGATCCCAGCACGTTTTAAAACAATGTGTCTCATCACATTTCCTTTCTGCATCAAGTTCACCACAACAGTCAAAATCCATGGCATCACTTACGTCACACACAAAAAACAGCTCCTTGCTAGTACCTGGTAACTGAAGATATTTTGACCCCAAAAAATCATGGATGTTAAATGAGACAGATGAGGTGACTCTAACATGCACATACCTGCACACTGTCTTCAGAAGCAGGGTCCCAAAACTGTGTGGGCTGAAAAACCATGGAAAAACTAGAGTAATTATTCCTTTAACTGTATCATGGCGCAACGAGCAGACTCACATTAACTCCTGGTCAAAACTTGCCTCTGTGTGACTGCAAGATTTTTCTCCTAAGCCTGTACAGTCACATTTTGAACTTCTCAAGACTTTGGGCACCACAGACATCCTGCAGCAATGAGTTTCACAGCTTCAGCTACACTTATCTTAAACCTGCTGTTGACCTTCAGTTCTCACATGAGGACAAGAAAGCAAGTGCCCCCACTTTGTACCACGCTCCTCTCTGTTAGGACTTTGTCAAGCTTCTCTGCTGGTCATTCTTGTTTCATTTATCTGAAATTTTAAGTTTTACTTAATTCTTTCCTAGATGGAGGACTACAGACTGACCATCATTCAGGACGTAAAACACACCATGGATTAAGATGACAATGCAATTATTCCTTCTTTTTATTTTCTACTCGTCTCAGAGTAATTTGTAAAATCACTTTCTTTTTTGATCACGGCTGACCACACCGATGATCAGTGGACTATTGTGCAAAGACACTGAAGGCTTATCACTTTCATCATGCAAGATGGGTCTGGCAAAGCAGAGAAGAATCCACTTGAGAAAATATTTTAAAAGGAGTCCTTGATGAATACAGTCTTGCTCTCAATAGATACAATCTTGGTGAGATAATTATGTCTAAATTACACTTTAAAAGTAGCTTACTCTACTGGACAAAAGTTCTTGGCAAACTGAGCTGAGAGCAATGCAAAAAAATTTTTTAAAGGTAGTTGGTGCTACTAAATCAAACATAAAAGTGGAATGCTGCGAGGTAAATGCTTTGAGTCAATGCAATGAGCAACCTACTCCTTTGTTGGGCTTTGAGGATGGAGCAGTGCTAAATGCTGCCTAGGCAAGGGCAGTCCCCTTGATCAACAGAGATAGTTCTGCTCAGACTAGTAATACCAGATGCAGAACACAGGATGAGAAGAAAGCTGTGTCCACGTTTTGAAAATTTATTTTGAAAAAAGTTAGCGTTGACGCCTTGCCCTACGCCTTCAAATTTCTATAAAGCAAAGTCTGATAGTGTTTCTTTTTTTTATAGTTCAACTCTCTGTTTTCTTACATTTACAAAAAATAATGAAGTCTGGCTTACAAATGTATTTCATCTCTTTCCACACGTGAATGATTCTGGAAAAAGAAGTCCAAGGAGACTAAGGCATCCTCCAGCACAGAGCTCAGTGGAGCAGCTGTGACGCTATTACTCACTGTCCTGCCTCTGGTGAAAACAATGCCACAGCTATGCCTCGGTGGGCAACAAAGGAGTTCATTCTTCAAGGGTTTTTCAATTCTTTGTGTCCTGGCTGAGTCTGCAAACTCAGAAAGCAGGAGACGAGTTAATGTTCACCAGGACAGTGGAAACGTAACATAGATAGGTGCCCTGTTTAAGAACAGACCGAGGGCTCCTCAAATTCAGCTCTCAATCCACGGCACATTTATTTAAAGAGAGAACAGAAGAGCAGGGTAGAAGCTGAGTAGAGAGAGCACTTCTCCAAGTGCCAGCAACTTCTGACTGAGGGATCGCTACAGAAATCTAAGCAGTCTTCTTCCCCAGACATCCTGTCAGCATAAACAGATTTTTATCATTAAAAAATACACCAGATTCAGAAATTTTGCTGTTCTGATCCAAAACCATTCCCCAAGTAATATTTCCAGCTCCTAATGTCTTTGCCCCTTGCTGTTTTTCTGTTTATTGTCCCACCATCACTCGATTTCTTAGAAACTGTAGAGTCCTTGTTCAATGTCTCCCTTACAACGAAAAATAAAGAAATAATTTATTCCCATTCCCTATCTGCAAGCCGCCCAGAAGCAAGGTCAAAGCAGCTCCCCAGACATCTGTTCCCGCCTAATGCAGTGCAAACACAGCAGCAACGCTGCCTGATAAACCACAGGGCTGGTCTTCTAAAGTCTCCTCGCTCCAGTTGCCCCATCCCCAGAAAGTCAGGAGAGACCTCAGAACAGTTTTGCTTACTAGCACAGCCACGCTTACATATACGGATTTCACAGGGCGTACTGTAAGCCACAAACCTTCTAGTTGGGAATGGAGACAGGAAAAATCCAAGACACCAAACACAAGATGGAGAGCTCTTTGACATCTCCTTCCTTCTTGGGGAAGCAGAGAGAAGCGCCCAAACCTATCAAACCCCTTAAACCTGTGGCTGAGAGATCATCATTGAGGTGTACAGGGTGGTGAATGAAACCTAGTTAGCCGTCCCGCCTAAGAGCCACAACTGATGCTCAGGCTCAAGTCTTCCTTAAGTTATGAAGTGGCAACGGGGGAATTACTCTTACACGAGAGGCTAAAAATAAGTCCATGCGGGGTCCCCTCTGCGCTCACCACAGGCCCAAGTGCTCAGCTGGAGCACAGCTTTTCTCCTCTTCCACCTCTTTACAGATAAACCTGTGTAATCTCCTCCCTTCTTGGCAGCTATGCTTGCTTCTGTAGCCCAAAACACAACCAACCCTGCAGTTCCTCTCATCCCTTTTACTCTTCTCAAGCTTTTGGGAGATCAGGAGAGCTCACACTGTTCGAGTAGCTCCATCCAAGAGGACATCTTCCATAATACCTATGAGTTCCCATCTTGCCTGCAGTCAGGACGGGATGGGAGAATGAAGAGAGGAGATCTTCTGAATTTCACCCCTTCCAGACAGTTCAAGAAAAGTGCTACTCCCAGCTGCACAGAAACTGCCATGTCCCAGGCATTTGTCCACCCTGACCAAAGGTGCCTGCAGTTTCGATACCGGAGCGAATCCCACAGCTAGGTACCAGATGATGCAGCAGTATGACCAGATTACTTACAAGTCCGAGAGACCTAATTCTGTTATCTTTCCTCAGTCAGACACAAAGGGCTTATTGTTTCTCCCATCTGTTCTCTACTTCCAGCAAGCAAAAGCTGAAGGACAGCAAAAGCCGTATGTTGAGGAAGATGATATAAAAAGGCTAAGCTCATCGCTAATCACCAGTTAAGAAGAAATGAGATACAAGTGCCTAGACTTGTTAGGCTGTCATTTCTCTTTGCAGTCTACTTAGTAGGTACATCCTAATTTATCAGCAGTCTGTTTAGACTGTCTTGTGCGCTCCAGTCAGCATCTAATAAGTAGCCATCCAAGCCACATTCTGCCAATTCTCACAATTTGCTTATGTCGCCCACTCTTCTTACACAGGCAGCTGCTAAATCCTCCGTGTCGACTCAACTGAAAATTACGAACTCCTTCTGGATAGCACTGCAGGTCACTAATAATTATTCTTTGACTGTAAGAACAGTCTTATAAAGGAGGAATTGAAAATAATTCGATGTTTTGTCATTCAAGTTTATTCTCACATTTCTGCAGTAACCCTTCCTCAATTTACTTAAAGTATACGGTAATTTTTAACTACAGGTTTGGACAACAAAAAAGCAGGATGAATCATTCTGGATATTTAAAGCCTACAATCAGACAGCTTGAGTCTCCTTGTATTTTGCTACAGTTCTTAAGCCAGAGTTTTATTTTCTACTTATCAGCAGGACCACTTTTATAGGGAGCACTAATTCATTTAAACATGCAAAACACTTGAAGATTTGGGAATTTCTTATGTTCTACAAAGCTTTAAAGGTCCTTGTTCTTCCCTTTACATTGATTTTTGCTTTCTTCGTAACCGTGTACTCAGAATTAGAGGGCATTAGAGCTAAACTGGGAAGATTGCACGTGTGTATAAATATATCATGTAAAAATAAAACTGGGCAGATGCATAGGAAACACCCCGCAGCACGCATTACCCTTGTTTTCCTCATCACTGCATGGGCAACACATGTCTACTGGTACAGCACTTCAGAAGCCAGGACCGCTACCAGGGATAAACACAGACCATACTGTTGGAGAGAAGATGCTCTGGGCAAGTTAGCCCTTTCACTTTAGCTGCTCTCCAGCAAGTCACCAGCCGAGCTGTGTGTTGGAGCAATGCCAAAAGCAACTTTTAATTTGCACTGTCTGTAACACACAAGACGACACAGCTACAAAATATTCAGTTTGTATAAACAGCCTTAGATCAAGCAAAGCTTGCTGGAGAGTTGTCTCAGGTTGGATAAATCCATGATAGCAATCCATGTTTCCTGCTGTTTGTTGTTTTCTTTTTTTTTTTTTAGGCACAGCTCTGAAATATATTACAGTAGCAGCAATTTCCACACACGTACTAACACTCCAGACATCTGTTAACACTCAAGTTGTTGCTTTATTATGCTCCACAAAATGAGCTTCTCAAAGAACTCAAGAAATCACTGTACACACCAAAAAAACAGCGATCAGGGAAGAGTCATGTAAGAGCAGAATTTCTACCATGTCATCCAGTGGTCCAGTGTAGAGCTGTATACCTTAAGAAAGCACACAACTCCCACAGCCCGTCAGAACAATCCATGTTGATATAACAACACTGTCATATGTCAACACACTGGCTTTTTAGACAGCAATGATGAACAGCCTGCATCGATTCAAGTGACGTAACATCGAACTGCACATCTCCAGCTTCTGAGTTCTACATCAAAAATCTATCTCAAATATTAAATCCCAAACGTAAGGATTAATGATACACCCCAAAGGATTCCCAAATTGCTGTTCCTGACCTTTGCAACTATGCTAGTGGATTTCCCTTTACTCCTTCCTCACAGAACAGCTGAAATTTCTCTTGTCCTCCTTTTCTACAGCCAGAGCAGAAGAGCTGGTGATAATCTCCTCTGAATGCAGTATTGAACACCTACCTGGTAGGTGACAGGCATTACAACGCAAGAGGATTAGCAAAGTGAGGTCCTTCTACAGAGAAGCAAAGTCACCAACAGCAGAATACAACAGCAATGACTCTGCCTTGGCTTAACAAAGTACCACTCGTGTGCACCTGCGCCTTTCACACACCCATAAATATTTATTTTAAGGACTTGTGGGGGGATACCTATCTTCCCACAAAGGCAATAGATATATGCTTGGGCAAACAGACTGCCATGGCATGGCCCACCTCCTGGGCAGCCTGATATCCTCAGGGTAAGGACACCGAATTCTCAACTGCATCATCATCATGTGACCCTTTCCAAGTCCTGCTGCTTTCACACGAGCAAACACATGGCTGACAAGAAAGTTAAGAGCCTTTCAAGATAACTAATGACATATAAAAACCCAATCTGAGATGGCAAGTCATGAAGTGGGAAGTAAGTGCCAAGATCAGATAAAGCATCAACCGAACAGCAGGCATCTGAATCTGCAAGGACAAAACCAGCAAGAATCAACCAGACAGCTACAGACAGAAACACTAAAGCATTTTACCTGAATTTCTATCTAACCCAAAATAATTCTTACCCTGGAGTGACTTATCACCCCAACACAGACTGACTCGTGGCCCCAAGGAGTCTATAGAGGTTCTACAGAAGAAAGAGGGATGCAAAGAGCAATGGAGAGGAATAGGATCAATCTTCTTCAACAGTTTTGAACACATAAGATGTAACAGTCAGCTAAGCCTGCTTGTTATTCAGTTTAATAGTCATTGTCTGATTCTCTGTTATCGGTCACAACACTATGAGACTATACCTACATTTCTTGCCACGCTCCAGATATCTTCTCAAATCTCATCTCCCAGCAACCATAACCCATGTGATGTACCCTGCTGGTTGAGCAAGTCTTTCCTCTGAAATAGTCAAACACAGGATGAAAGACAAGGAGAGACTGTGCTTTCTTTCACTATGACTTGGCAGAGGAAGATAGCTAAAACCATCCTCTGAGGCTCACTACAGCTCTGACCTTACCGATTTCTAAGCCAACACCAACAAGTACCTGTTGAAATAGAGACACTCATTGAAGGGGGGCAGCGGGGAAGAGGAGATCTTCATTTTAACCTTTCAAATTCAGACTGTCCTTCCCTATAGCTCTGGATTGGCTTCTTCACTCTTGTATCAGAAGACCCCGGAGTCCCTAATGATCATGTGTTCCCCGATTATCTCCTACTGACCAAATAAAACCAGAGTACCTGCACCATGAAAAGCAATGTTACTAGAGCACTTTTAGCATCTCACCTCTCTGAAATTATTTCTTCACATTTGTCTCCTGTGTACCTGAGGCCTCCCATGAATACACAACTACAGCATGAGATGCCTAACCACTTGGATTTCAGCTTCTCCCAAGTATCAAACTGGCTTCACTGCACTCCTTAAAATGTAATGTCAGCATGAAAAAACATTACACAGGAGAAGCTGTACTCTATAACATAGGAAACTTTTGCTTTCAATTATGTTAACTACCTCTTTGAAAACCTGCAATTAGTAACACATCCTATAGATATTGTTAAGCAATATGTGGCAGTGAAAAGGGAATTCAATTAGATAGTAGCCCACAGCAATGAAGACTGCAGGAAGAACTGTACTTCCACCTCAGCAACCTATAAGGTCACTGGACAGGCTTTTGCTCCAAGAAACGTTGTGGAAAACAACTGAGACTGCTCCTCCAGCGGACACACTATTTCACAGTGAGAGTTGGTTTTACCGGCTCCACTCTGCAGGCACACTAATTGGCCACAATAGGACCATGACGAGCTATTCCAGAACACTCCCTGCTCAACACAGACAAGCCTTAATCCAGCTTGAGACTCAAAACCAAAACGGAAGCCTAGGAACCCTAACTTGCCTGAGGAACAGAGCTACCTTACTTCTTAAACAGAAAAAGCCAGAACACTTTCCAGAAAAACAAAGTTGCCAACAACACATAAAATCTTCAGCTGTGTTTGGAAATCACAGGAAAAACATCATGGAAAGCTTTCGAAACATAATTCTCATTTCGCTCCTGAGGTTGTAAACCTCCCAGATTTACCAGAGACACCAGCATCAGGCCAAGCACTGCCCAAGAGACACGGCACCTTCCAAGCAGAACATTGGCGAAGCAAAGGCCATTTCCACTTGCACGTAAGCTGCCACTGATCCTGGCGCGTAGGCACCCTCGGAAATACTTCTGCAGGATTTTGTAAGGGCTAAGACTTGCGTAGTATCTTCTAGTCATAATATTTTACATTATACAAGGGCTCCTCAAACTGGCCTTTTTTCCTGTATTATAAGGGTGCTCTCATGAGCAGCTTAAGTGATCAAATAGGCACTAAAGACCGTAAGCAAACAGACCACAGCATGAACAAGCAATGCCCACTTCAGAACAGAGAAGCAAGACATTCCCTATCTCTGCTGAATTATTAATTACCTTACACTTAGAGAACGCTTCCCTAAAAATTTTAACATTAAAACACTACACATCAATTTTATTCCCCGTTTTACAGCCAGTTGGAGACTCAAGTATGACATTTCGGGTCAATTGCTATGGCAGTTGATATCACCACAACCTAAGCCCAACACGTCCAACCCATGGTCACTGACATAGAGTGCTGCTCTCTTGTTACTCAGGAGGTGGGCAGGGGGGCTGCTTCTGCCTGGCAGCAGCACTATGCTGGCACACTGTAACCCGAAGTGCCAAGAAGCCCAAACCCTCAGCAGCAAGAGGCAGCAAGCCATCAGGGCTCGTGCTGCCGACGTCCTCGCTTTGCTCTAGGAAACATCAGACACTTGACCAGAGCGGTGGGACTCTGCGAAACCACTCATCTTGCAGTTCTTTCCCTGCTTTCTACAAGTTACACCTTTTCTGACAGAGAAAGGCTTGAGCTGTCACTTAAAGGGCCCAGGAAACCAGGGAAGTGCTCATCTATAAGGTACTACCTGTGGGTGTTTTATCTGCCTATCTTGGACATCCAAGTAACTCCTTGCTCCTCCTTTCTAACTTCCCTTCTCTTTCTGCTGCCACAGTGATGATCTCGGGTGTCATCCCAACAACAGTCGTGCCTGGGATGATGCTACCCCCTTCAGCACACCCCAGGATTTCTAGACATCGCTGTGAGGGGTGCTCCTGTAATTCATGTGTCCATGGAGTATCCCCCACATTCAGATTGACACAACGCTCCAAAGAGCAGATCTGCCAGCAAAACTGGTGGCAAGAGAGAAGTAATGGAAGAAGAGGAAGAAGTTTTAGTTCAGGCTGGTTTTGCGTGAGGGTTTTGTTTTAGGGGTTTTTGGCTTCATTTTGGTGGTGTGGTTTTGGGTTGGTTTTTTGTTTGAGTTTTTTAGCGTTTTTTTTAAACAGACATTTAGTACACCTGATAACCAGTCATACAGACAGGAGGTTCCCTGCTCTGCAGAGCCATTGTAGGCATATTCTGCAGAGGAACTACATATGCTCAAACTAACCTGATACTGTGCAGATCAGTCAAGCCCCACATTTTAAGTCGAACCTTTTCCAAATAAGACAAAGTAAATACAAAACGGATGTATCCACCCCAGCAAACTGTATTAGTTTAATTAGCAAGAAGGAAGCAAATATACCAGGCAGAGACTTATGAGACCCTGGTTTCACTCTCAGCTCAGCTGAAAACTCAATGTCTAATTATTTAATCCACCAGATTCCCTGTTTGAAAAGCAGGGCTTTTACTGTCCTATTTCCACAGAAATTTCTTAAGGATAAAGACGTATCAATAACTGCAAGTGTCTCCTAACAGCCTGCGCTGCTGCTGTATCTAAGTACCTGGGTGGACACCTGGACAGACGTGGGTTTGCGCAACATCCTTCACGTGAAAGCAACGACCGTACATATTTAATGCAAATGGAAGGGGCTGTTTCAGGACTGTGAAATCCCACCCAGAAATAAGGCAAGCCTTTTGGTTACACTGAACACCAGTCAGAAAGACAAGGAAAAGACTTCCCTAACAAAAAGCAGCATTGACTCAAATAATTTGATGTCATCCAATGCAAAATGTAGTCCCTTAGTTTTCGTTAAGTGTTTGCTCACATAACAACCGAGAAGCCCCACCGGGTCACCACACCTCCCAGGCTCGGGACACACCCTCTGCCAAACGCTGGGAAGAACCAGTAAGCCTCCGCTCCAGTCGCTTGTGGCCACTGATCCCCCCGAGACCGTCTGACCACTTGCTGGATCAACCGGTCCAGCAGACAGGACAAAGGACCAAGAGGGAGAAACCTCTCATTCTGCTTCCCCAGCTTCAGTAGCAAGGACCTTCCCGCTCACACAACAGCTCTTTATTAAAGCCACGAGTGGGCAGTTTTCTGTAATGAGTGCCATTTCAAAGAGGATATGCTAACCAGAAACAAGATGCTCTTGTTCCAGAGAAACAAAAAAATCTGCACATTTAATTAATCAGAAGCAACTACTGTGCTTACACCCTACCTTAATCTGCATTCTCTTCAAGCATAAACAAGACCCAGCTTTTCAAATTAGCACAGGCAAACATGGCAAGCATCTCTGGACATCAGTTTCTTGAAAATACTTGCCCAGCTCGCCACAGGGATGGTATGAGTCTAAACTAGTCTGTAATATGCACCTAGATCTTTCGATAAAAGCTGCTTCAGAAGTTATATTAAAAATATTAACCAGCAACTTTAATAACCATCCACACCAACTCAAATCTTCCTAAAGGATCTTCCCTTCCATTGTGAATTTTAACTATGTAGAGTTCTTGCTTATTCTTTTTTCTGGTGATTTTCAAAGCTAAAGGAATTAGAGACTACCATGCTGTCTTTCGTTTTTACGTACACAGCCCGTACCGTAGCACAATCAAACGCATTAACAACGCCAAAATCCCTGACACCCACCAGTAATGAATGACCAAGACCCTAAGTTCTGAAACAGCAAGGTGTACCAGCAACATGAATTACAGCAATCCTGACCACAGGTTTTTCTGGTATATAATTCAAATTACTTTGATCTATATACACACTTATCTTAGTTTTATTAAAAAAATCAAAGAAAAAAGAAATCAAAGAAAATAATAATGTCATGTTTGTACAAGACCTCTCTCTGCTTTCTTGCCAACGTAATTCTTATTGCTATCAGTTGTCAAGTGGATTAAGTTACTATACACTCACTTCTCTTACCATTGCTGTCTGAGGGCCATGCCTGCTGTAAATAATCACCAGCCAGAGCCCCTGTATTTTATCTTTAATCATGCATATTACCCTTTTTATAAAATATTATTTGCTTAAGCACTGAAGTATTTCAAGTTTGTTCTCTTTTCTGAGAAAGCAAATTAAGTTAAAACTTGGTGGAGGAAAGGGACCTTTAATAAACATCTGATTTGTTGCTGGATGGTGTTTCAGATTATATTTAAAATACATCATGTTTTGCTGACACCTCCCTGCACAGTTGCTGGTAGAAAGCCCAGCGAGTGACTATGGCAACAGCAACAGGATATTTATATATCTGTATATGTGTGCATGTGTGAGCTCACATACATACACATACACAGACACATAACCCTGAACTGGTTAAGGTGATCCTTGAGATTTTCTTTGCTCTCATTTTCACAGGAATTGGTAACCATTTCTAAACAAACAGGCTGAGGTGGCAGCAGCAAGTTTTATATGATGAAAATCTTCCAAGAGAGAAGCCTAGAAACCTATCAACATTTACAGTGTGTACACAAACACATGCTCACTTCAGAATGCTATAACCAAAAAGAAACCCAAATGTCTGCAGGCACAGATTCAGTGACACCATCAAAATAAGAGGCACTTCATTTCCAGGATTTTTCCTTCTTTAATGAGGCTTCTTACCCACACTACCAGAGCCTCGCTGGAGTGTGCACACTATTTTAAAAGAGATCCATCCAGCTTCTCCTCTCCTTCACCGACAGTCTCATTCCTCCTCCTCTTAGAGTACTAAATATGCAAAAGTTCTTTTAGTCTGCAAATTAAATAGCTACACACCGAGTTTGAATTGTTATTTCTGGTATTAACTTCTGTCTCCTGGCAGATCCCGATAGGTGATGCAGGAAATTGGAGGTAACAAAGGCTTCTGTTTGCAGCAGTAAAGGACTCTCAGCTGGGGGGTGGGGAAGGGATCAGAATAAAAGGCTAATACACGAAGCCTATGTACACTACGGAATATCTGTGTTGAGTCCAGCTAGCAAAAAGTCTAGCAGATTCAAAGCAGTATTAAGAAGTGTTAATCCTTTTACCTCAGAGCTATTCATGAGCAATATGCAAAGCTGTTCTTATGGCGTCGCGTTTGCAATGCTCCAGTTATGCTTGCATCAGCGTTTCCATTGTGAACCCTGCTTTCAGAGATTTCTTACTTTGCCAAGTTTTAGTCTGGAACAATTTTACTACAAGCCTGGGAGATTTTAGTCCAGGATTAGGATTTAAGTCTGGTGAAGAAACATTTGGACAAAATCTGCTTGGCTGTTTTATTTATTAGAGTGCAAAGTTAATCCTTCTGAGTTACTGGACTGGAAAATACTCAAAAATATCTATTTTTTTTTTCAGCTTAGAAAAAGAAAACAGGAGATTTACTCTCCCCAAGAATTCCTTGTCCCCAAATCTCTACAATCACAGAACAGATGAAGGTTATAGGCCACAAAACTAAGGTACAATTGAAACATGCCTTCCTTTGTCAGGCATTTTCTTTTACAGATGCAACATAGGTGCCAGGAAAGAGGAGGGAGGAAGCATCTCACTGTGGGTTGCAGGTGAAAGGCGGACACTTAAATCACAAGCTGCGCATTAGCAAGTATAAGACAAACCCAACAACATTTCAAACTCCAGAAATGGTGCCACATTCCTCGGCAATGTAAATCACAAATGTTAAATATCACTACGTAACTTATCAGGTATCAGATGTTCATTCACAGCAGTAGCGGGCACATCTTCTGCCTACAACAATTCACACAGAAATCAACATAGCAAGCATTTAGAGAGATGAGCTCTCTAGAGACAGAAAATGTTTGCTGTGCCCATACCGTTTTCCTAAAGACACCTGTGTTGCCCCTCAGTTCCCAGATCCTGGGATTTGCTGACCTGGTTGCAGGAGCTCAGACACCCAGCTTTCAGGTCTCATGTTCAGGAACACGTGTGTTAGCTGCGTGCAGTAGCTCCCTGTCTCACACTCAGTGACACACAACCACCACGAGCTTTGCAGGTGCTCAGCGGCGTGCGCAGCCGGGGCCGCTGGCCGCACTGCTTACAGTGCTGGTTCTTCATCAACCCTTCTCAATCTGCTCCACCACCACGACTGCACATCCCAGGGAGCTGAACCTCCCCTTTCTGCCCAACTTGACCATGGTCCTGCATACACTGTAGGCACCTACATTCAAGCAGAGCGCTAAATGCCCACAAGTGAAGTTTTCATCCATACCGTAATCTTCCTTACCAGCTAGCCTTCACAACAGTTTTCTGCCACCCATAAGTACCCCTCCTACCTGGGGGCTTTGTATCAGTATATAAGCTGCCTGTTGGAAACTGGTTAAATCATTTCAAGAGGTAAATCCTTACCATATGACTGCTGAAATTTAAAGATTATCTAAGCAGCAAATGATAGAGAACACATTTCCAGTGATGATAAACCACAAAACATAATCCTAATTTCAGGTATCACACCAGATCCACTCTTCACCTTTTGACCAGACTTTCCATAGAAAACACCTGCAAAAAAAATTTACATGTATAACGTATATGTTATATATATAATTAACATATATATGTGATTGTGTTTTTAAAAACGTGAAAAACAGAATGATTTCACTCTCCTGATTTAAATAACCAGTTTCAATTTGTGTCTGCCCTTGTGCTTTCCAGCTATTCTCCTAGAGAAATGCTGTTTCTTATTGATTGCTTGATACCAGTGAGCATTAAGCTGCCTCTAAACCTATACTTCAGACTTTTTTAAAAGTAGTTATATGGCTGAAGTGCCCACATAAATTGTATTAGCCGTTCATATACATGCAGGTACATGTATATGCACACACTTTTTATTTTAGTTTTACAAACTGACACCAAGCATAACTTCTCTTCCTTGTTTACTAACTACATTTTTTTTTCTTTTGACTTGTTCCAGTTGAATTTGGATGGATCTGAGCTCAGAAGTATGCAATAGCAGCTCTTAAAGACTGAAGTCTTTCAGAGTGCTCACGTGAAATGGAAAAGGTTTGTCTGAACATATTTTTCTATTTTAAATCCATCAGGTTTAAACTAAAGATCTATCTACCACACATCAAAACAGCCTCATCATCTTTCAAGAAATTTTTATTCATATGCAGTAGAAAATGAACTTTCCATCTTGTATGAGAAAAATAAATCTTTCAGTTGCTTAACAGTGTATGAACGAGGCCACGAATGGAATTCACTGAGTAAACCAGGGCAATACTGTTTTGTCTGCAAATGTAGAGCTGATTTAACATTTCTACTAACTCTAAATCCAGATAGTAAAACAAACACCTTCCCAAGTTCAACAATTTGATTATTTTTTGAAGTACTGGAAGCAAAAATACAATGCTTGAAAAAAATAATTTCATATTTAATTTTCAGCCATTAACACAAGGTGTAATTTTGCATGCAGTTAAAGTCAGTCTGAAGTCCATTTCATTTAACTTGGGTTTTCCCCTAATTTAACAAGAACAAGCTAATTTTCACTTACACTTGAAAGCAAAGTTCTGCTTCCAAGCTTCCCCAGGACACAGCAGGTCAGTGCTGCTGCAGCTTGTGCATCCTCACGCAAGAGAGGCAATACAGCCTCCTCCTATTTGTCACAACCTTTCCTTTTGTCACTTCTGTACTTTCATAACTGGGTTTTCTCAAAGAAAAAGAAAACCAACTGCCAAAAAGAGGTAACCATGAACAGCACAATGCTCGCAGTCATTTTTAGCACGTGAGGTCAGGCAGAAAGCCCCTGGGGGCTGTACATTGGGCCAAAGAAACCTAAAGTTTTTAACTTTCAGCTACAAAGCTCTGCACTTCAAACTTCACACACACACCCCAAAACAAAAAAAAAACACCACACCAGCAAGAAAATTTAGAACCTACATGGTCTTTTTTTTTCTTGAAATGGAGATCACTGTCTAAAGTACTCCTAGCCTTGAAACTGGCAGGCACAAAGACAGGGAGAAAATCTCCTCCCAAAAACATAGCTCCAAAGACACATGACTCACTACCAAGCCCATGATGTGGTTTGAAGAATGACTGAAGGACTAAAATAGTTAGCTATGCTACATGCTGACAAATACATTCAGCACGTTGCCACAGGGATTAGAATTTTGTCTGGCTGTATTAAGTATCTTATTTAATATAAAAATGGGAATAAACCTTACAATTACGTTTACTGAGAGAGTCTACAAAGTGGAAAGCTACCATCAGAGACTGAGATTATACATTATGGCAGGAAAGAAAAAAAAAATATGTATCAGTTTCAACCTGGAAAAATACAAGCAGAAAAAAATAATTCAACACATGTATCTAATAAGAGACAGTAACCCAGAAAGGAGCAGAATCAAGAGAGACAATACAAGTGAGAATTGCAATGAAATATATTATGAATAAGAGACACCATGGCACTTAACTATCAAATGAAATCCGAGCTACAAAAGACAAAGGCTAAAGCAGTTTTACCCAACTACAGTGGAATAAAAACTGTATACTCAGAAGAATTTTTGTATGTTTAAGAAGAAAAAACTTAAGACAGAAACTGGATGGGCATGAACGGTAGGGAGAGGAAAGGAAGGAGTGTACCGGTGTTCATCGCAGGCCTGAATGGATGGTGATGACCAAACATTCCCAGACCAAACAACAGCACACTCAGACACCACAATCACAATGGCTTCAGTTAGGTTGGCTTCTTGTTAATCAACACACACACCCCAAAATTAGACAGCAACAGCCCCCAAAGCATGGCACTTAGAACAGAATCATAGAATGGTTTGGGCTGGAAGGGACCTTAAAGACCATCTAGTTCCAACCCCCCTGCCATGGGCAGGGACACCTTCCACTAGACCAGGTTGCTCCAAGCCTCATCCAGCCTGGCCTTGAACACTTCCAGGGATGGGGCATCCACAGCTTCTCTGGGCAACCTGTTCCAGTGCCACTTAGACCTATGAGAGATCCCCCAAGAAGGGAAACTGCGCTGAATCGGCATTCTACCAACAAGTTACCAGTGACGGAAGAAAATAAAAGTTTTGGTAACAAATAATTATATGACTTGGCAAACAGGAGAACTGTGAACTACCATTCAAGATGTCCGTCAGAGTCCGGGAGTTTCATTTCAGGAACAAAAGCTGTGTGGCATTAAAAGCAGAACAGAGTGAGGTGGAAGAAAGGATTACGAGTGTGGAGGTGGAAGAAAGGATTAAGGAGTGTGAAACAACCTCGTGAGACCTACAAAACAACCCAGGAGTTTAGTCCGGGCCTTCTCAAAGGCAAGGATGCAAGAACCGAGATGCAATCAACGTGGGCTCCAGGGAGACGGCGCCAAGATTCGCGTCTCAATAACCCTCTGTACTGGAGAAGAGGAGGAGGAGACCGGAACAAGAATTACACAGCCAGTTACGGCCTGCAGGGAAAGATAAGCACAGCATAAAAGCCAAACGAGCTAATACTTTGTGGCCATTACAAGGATAGGCTGAGCCATTAATAAATGATGAAGGAGGAGGAATTAAAAACTCAAGTAGCTTGCTACAGTGACCACCTTTTAAAATCTAAGAGGGAAAATAAAGGAAAGGCTGAACAATTAAAATGTAATTATGGACTTATAAAACATTTTTTATATAGATATACACACACATATATACCCACACAGACACTTAGCTGCGACACGTATGAACAGCCCCACAAAACCTCAATATTTCAGACACCTACAGTGAGAAACATACACATTCAAACACAGAGAAATCAAAATCATGACGGACAGATACTCTCTGCAAGCACTCCTGGCAGTACCCACTACAGATAAAAGCGCGGAATGCAGTATTACTTCAGTTAAATACCAATTGATAGCCATTACAAATGGGCATTAATAATTACAAGTAAAAGCCCTAGGAAATGTAGACATACATATCAGAACCACTCTATAATATCATTTATTCCAAGGAGTTGAGCCAGTGAAGACAAATTAGCAAACAAGCTTAGTGGATATAGCCAGTAATTCCTTTACAACACGGAGTATCTATAGACGAAAGACATTTTTAGACCCCAACTTCACAGAAGAAAAACACATGAAAATTGTTATTGTTTAAGCAAGCAAATCTTACTTCTAAAAGACCAGTTTTGTTAAGATACAAGAAACCAGCCCCTAGGACTCCTGGATGATGGTAATAATCTTTTAACCAAAACGATAAATAGGGTTTATAAACTATGTACAAAATCTGACACAGTGTATCATTTTTTTAGAGAATTGTAGTTTATCGATAGCACGCACACAGTATATAAAATATACTTGGATGTCAGTAAACAATTTGACTGTATCAAATGATGCAGTTCCAAAATTATTTTAAGGAAAGTTTTGATGCGGACCAAACACCTAAAATAAAATGAAATTAAAATCATATTCCCAATTTTTCAAAGTATTCCTCAAGGATGCAAGAAAATTTCTTATATATTCTCTTACTTAAAAATCTTAATGATGCAGAACAGGAGTAAAACGTGCGTTTTTGAAATCTGTGGATGATACTAAATTTAGGAGTTGCAAGCCCCAGCGAGGACAGAGAAAGTGGAGAAGCAGGCAATTAAAAATCAGGTTCTCCTTGGGAAGGTGCAACGAAGACATCCAATGGGAAAATAATCTGAAAGAAATATTCAGTGGGAGTGACAAACTGAGGAGCCAAGAAATTCTTACAAGGTCTGCAGCGTGATCTGGTAGCAAGAAAGATTAATGAAACCTTGGCTACGCATGCAAAAAAAAAAATAAAAACAACACACCACATCAAGCAAGAGAGAAGCAACAGCTAAACATGCCCACTTTGGTAGCAAGCAATACAGAAAAAATAATCACATAAGTCTGCAATATTAAAATGGATGCAAATACCACTGGGATGAGACAGGTCTTACTCAGACTAGTATGTGGTAGTAGGTGGACACGTTTAAAAAGAAAGGAAAATAGGGGTAAGTGTCTGAAAGCTTCCTTGTTACAGCCTTTCCAAAGCCCTGATATTAGAACCAGACTCAGGAGAGAGACCTAAATAAGCATTTAAGAAGAGTTCACTCCCACAAATGGGGTTACTAGCAGAAAGCTGAAGACGTGCTGAAGGGTCTCCCGCAGGAAATATGGCGGGCTCCTTCCACAAACGCCTCTGCACAGACCCGGCGAGGCAGGAGTGTCTCAGCGGCGCAAGGAGCCAGGGCCAAGCAATGGGTCCGGGCAGCAATCAAGTTGGCTGAAGGTCATTAATCTCCCAGCAGATAATTAGGTAAATATTTAGTTTCCTCCAAGTACAATTTTCATAACAGAAATGTATCAAGGAAGGAGAAGGTAAACCCCCTCGTTTGCAGAACACACGAGCTGTAAACAAAGACAGAAATACCACACATGCAGTGTTAAAATCTGAGATTTCAGATTTTTTCATTAACTGCCATATCTTAACCCAGCACGTATTTCTAGCTTTCTTTAGAAAAGCAAAGCAACGCAACAGCTTAGTGGTCCCGCACCTCACGGCAGGCTGCTGGCTTTGAAGTTCACTCATCACTGGGGCGGAGGCTGAAACGCCAAGCAGGCACGGAAGCTTCTCCTCCTCCTACGGTGGAGAATCTGTCCTCTCCATGCAAAACCCACGTTTTTCCCTGCATAGCTCGAACACCAACATTCATAAACATGAATGCCAAAGAACTGCTCAAAGCAGAAGAATACTACCCTGGCACTTAGTATCGGCACGTCACTGGACTTTGTCTACCTAGGCGTAAACTTCATCAGGCAAAAACTCTGGTTTTCTTTCACTGTTGCAGCATACCAAGTTCAGTCAAGTGTTTAAAGGAAAAATGTAACCGAAAGCCGGACCATCTGAGCTGCTGTGTCCGCTTTGTTTCCCCATTCCTTTCCGCGGTGCTTGACAAGCCCGCCCGCGTACAGCCAGCTTGTCTCCCCATGGCACGGGTCGCTTCGCGAGCACGCATTACGCAGAGAACACCACTGCAAGCGCACGTCGACACTGAGGTTTTCAGAACTCACTGATACCAGAATTTTTAAATAAACTTTTCCAAGTGATGTTCATTGAACACCCCTACTGCAACACAACAGAGGTGGTGCCACCAGTTTGGCGCAAACCGTGCCGCAACCCAGGGTTCTCGTGGCTGGTCATTTTCTCAAAGGTAAGATGGTTTACAGGTTACTTCTGCAAGAGGAAGAAGATGAATGAAGATCAGGGTGGCAACTTTGCCAAAAATATTCCAGTTTCCACTGAGAATTGGTTTAGATGCTAATTGCAAATATATTATTGTGGATTATAACTGTGGATTAGACCAAAGATTTTATAGAAACATATATTTTTGCCTACCAACATACTCATTTAATGACCAATTTGCTGTCCTGCAATCACAAAAATCAGTATTTCTTTCTGTATTTTCACAGAAACTTTTTTATAATAGCTGCAGGTAAGGTAAATCTGTACTTTGTGGACCAAGAACACTAATTATCTGACACATGGGTTTTCAAGCTGGATATGACAATGTGTCCACCACACAAATTTCCAGGCCTCTGTTTTCTTCTGTGTTTTCTGTTCAATCATCACTTGCTCTGACAGTTTCTGTCAGGGTGACTACAACCTCAGTTCTGCCTGGCACATTGAGTTTTCGCCATCACATTTCCCAAGGTTAAACCTCAAGGTTTAAAAACTGTTTTCCTGGGAGATGACCTTCAGCAATCGCCCCAGTTCTGAGAAATGAATGAAGTGTTCCCAAAACAAAGCAGATTTTAGTAGTAAGTTGTAGCTAAAAGGAACCTATGTGACCTGCTTTAGAGACAGAGACTGCTAAAAATACTGATAGCTGGGCAAGACTTCTGGGCAGACTTTTGGGATTGTGGTAATTGGGTAATTCCTCATGGATTAATAATATACAAGATTCTCGCTTACCATTTAAAGTATTTTCATTCCAACGGTATAAAACTGTGAAGTAAGAGTAGTTAGACCTTTTAATATAGGAGTTAACACAGGATGTAGGATTGATTTTAAGGGACCTGACCTAATGTCCACAGAAGTCAACAGGAATCTCTGAACCAACTCAGCAGAAATCACACCAGATACCAATATTAATCTAAATATTAAAATCCATTATAGTTCTATCTGCAGATAAAAAGCCTATCAAATAGTCGACACAATCTGCCAGTTTCCCACAGGAAGGCTATGTCCTCTAACTAATTTTCACTTGCACAGTAGTCTATGAAATGCACTTTGCTGATCTCCTAGAGGTACATAAAACATCCAGCCTCAGAGGATGGTACGAGCAAGGCAGAACCAGCCTCAAAGCCCACCCAACCAAGCAGGGCTTGTGGGAAAATGCAAGAACCTCCAACAGAGAAATCATTGCCTAGTTCAGTTTAAGCTCCATCCCCATCTTTACAGTTAGGGATTGCTCAAAAAAAAAAAAAAGTGCGAAGTACAGCATTCTGCTGCTTCTTTAAATGTTTACACAAATCCCAATATCAGTACAAGTATCTCCAATACCCATATAAACGCCTAACTCTCTTCTGAGCTCCCAAAACTGACCTCCCATACAAATACCTGCTACAGTCTTCCTGCACGCACCATAAAAAAGATTTTTGTTTCATTCATCTTAAATTCATCAGTTTTCAAGTGTTCCAGATTTCCTTTCTATCTCACAACAGAAGAACAGTCTCCCGACCTAAATTCCCTAAATAATTTATTACATTATAGACTTCTTATGCCCCTTCTGATTTGCCTTTTTTGATGCAAAACAGTTCAGCCTCTCTTGATGTGAAATCTTCCCAGCCACAGACGATCACTGTCCACCTTTCCTGGCATCTATTTAATTCCTTATGTAAAGCTCCTAAGTAAAATTCAAATAGCATTTTAATATTTATTTAGCATATTACTGGAGCTTGAGATGTGAAGAACTTAAGTTTCAACAGAAGTGTTTTGGCCAATTTGGAAGTATATCAAATGGTATTTTTATTACTTTAAAAATTAGTAACATTGATTGAATTACCCCAAGCCAGTGTTCTGTATTTGTAACATCAAAAAGTTACCCAGGGAGAAGTTTCAGATAGATTAAACCACTCCATGTGGCTTAAGACATTGCTTATATTGTTGCTTGCAACATTTATTTGCAAGCATTTCAAGTACTATAAATATTTTGCATCATGCTGTGAATGAGTCAAATGCTGTTTTCTGGGCTAAAATAAAGAAATACACAATTGGGCAATGCTTTACTTCCTGCAGCAGTCTTTCGAGCAAATCATTAGTAGCTACAAATAGTCTTTGTAAGGAGCAATACAGGTGGAAGGGGGCAGCCATGAAACACTGTGTGCAAACACTGCAGCTGCAACTCCGACAAGAGAAGTGTGGCCAGCAGGTCGAGGGAGGGGATTCTGCCCCTCTACTCTGCTCTGGTGAGACCCCACCTGGAGTGCTGCGTCCAGCTGTGGAGCCCTCAACGTCAGAAAGATATTGACCACTTGGAGCGAGTCCAGGGAGGCCACAAAGATGCTCAAAGGGCTGGAGCACCTCTGCTATGGGGACAGGCTGAGAGAGTTGGGCTTGTTCAGCCTGGAGAAGAGGAGGCTCCGGGGAGACCTTATAGCACCTTCCAGTACCTGAAGGGGCCTACAAGGAAGCTGGGGGAGACTTTTTACAAGGGCCTGTAGTGACAGGACAAGGGGTAACGGGTACAAATTGAAAGTGGGGAGATTTAGATTGGATGTAAGGAAGAAATTCTTCCCGGAGAGGGTGGTGAGGCACTGGGACAGGTTGCCCAGAGAAGCTGTGGAAGCCCCATCCCTGGAAGTGTTCAAGGCCAGGCTGGATGCGGCTTGGAGCAACCTGGTCTAGTGGAAGGTGTCCCTGCCCATGGCAGGGAGGTTGGAACTGGATGGTCTTTAAGGTCCCTTCCAGCCCAAACCATTCTGTGATTCTATGACAAGGGAAAGGAGCATGCATACCTAATGGAGACCTGGGGAGTGAGAACATACCTACCAACCCAAGGTACCACATGTGTAGCCCACAGTTACGCTCACAAGCTGGGCAACCACAAAGCACTCCAGAGGAGAGACCTCCTTAGATTTTTTTTTTCCCTGCCAAGCAAAGCCCTCCTGATATCTTGGGGACACCAAGCAGCTCCTGCTCTGAAGCACAAGCTGCGCAAAGGAAAACAGGTTCATCAGTCTGTTCCAAAGAAACTCAGTCCTTATCCATGAGGAAAGGCAGGCTTAGGACACCTCCAAATCTGGAGAAACGACTGACTCCCCCAGGTGCAGACCTCTCCCAGGCTCCCAGCTGAGAAGTTTGCTGCTTCAGGCCACAATCTCCACGGGGTAATCCTGAGCACAACCCTTCAGAAACACAGCACAACCAAAGCCATGCCCCACCAGTGTGAACCCCTTTAACCATGTCCAGCAGGAGCCGAGGACGTTGTGGCGAGCACAGACCCACACAGTCCTGGTAGGCCGGTAACCGCCGCCGGGCAAACCGTCACCAAGCTCAAGGAAATGCCAGCCTCTTCCTTGCGCCCCCACGAGAAAAGGGACCAAAGACAGTTAAATACGTTTGGAAAACATCCAGACCACCGCAATGATCCTGAAAAAAACCCAAAGATCTCATCAGAAATCTGTTTAAATCAGCCCTCAATAAAATGCAGGTGAAGGTTTGGATTTAATTGATATTTCTGGGAGTGCATCAAGGAGTAAAATAAAGGTGGTGATCGGGCAACACGGAAGAAACAACTGTATCACAAATCTCTCATCACAAACCAGTCCCCTAGATGAAGACATGAGCCAGTGCAAATCCCAGATAAAAAAATCGAGTTGAGGACCTGTGACTGATGCCTAAGCACACGACTCCAGGCCATATCCCCTGCAAAACATAACTCCTGATGGGGTGGCTGTGGGAGAAGTTTAGGGGGAAATCTCTCCTCAAAACAGACGGTTGTCAAAGTCGCAGTATGACCTGCTCCCTTCACTGAATAGTTTAAATTTCACAAAGCTTTTGTGACTATGACCAAAATAATTTAAAAATGTTTTTATTTTCCAACACTCTAAACAAATTTCCATTTATATAGCCTTTTTTACCTACCTTAATATCCACAATCCTAACATACACGCTAAGAGCTGAACAAAACGTGCTTTTTCCACAGTCATCTTCTATCACCAGTCCTGCCTATATTGATACTGATGTTTTCAAAATCCATCACAAAAGTTTGGAATGTGTCTCTCAGAACTTTTTCCTTCACCATCTATGCACTAACGGAATTAATCTCTGAAGAAGAAATAAGATTAGAATTTCAAGCAACATTCTAATAAAGATTTTATAAGCTAGGCCACCAGAAAAATAAGTTGAGGAAAGTAAGCGAATTATTTAATAGCATCACTCCAGAAGGAGTTTTACTGCATAACTGTACTAAACAGAGAAGCTCTTAATGATCTTCAGCTAGTTGGACACACTGAATTAGCACTGTTTTAAAAAGGAATTGTAAAGCTTTCTGAAAAAACAAAATCTAAGTTTGTGAAAATCTAAAACACTACAGAAGTGTTGAAAAGTAGGCCACAGATATGCCTTATTTACACAGCCTTGCAAAAGCAGGGAAATTTTCTAGTCCTGTATAAAGTGCTACTGACCTGCCTGTACAAAAATGATAATGGTAAAAAAAGTCTACATGACATTCTTAGCTGGCCTGTCCAGGAAAGAAAAATTACTTTGACATGTAGCACTAGATAGAAGCAGCAGAGCAAATCTCTTTTGAAATAGGTAAGATAAAAAGATCTACCTAGAAAGATGAAGATATTTGCCAAATAGTTGGAAGTCATTAATATTGTATTACATTTTCTTTAAAGTAAACACATTTTTTTCCATCCACAGAGTGTTATTTCTCTTAGAAGAATTCAAACACAAATCTTCATCCTCTGCCGTTATTGCTCATAGATATCTATGACACTGACAAGGTAACTCCCTTCAACAAAAAGCAGATCTCCTTTCCATTTTGGGTAGTGGCCTTTTTCTGCTTCTTATCCAATAAAAATAAAAAGCCCTGAAGAGTGCAGCTTCTCGCAGCCTTTCGGGGGGTCTGACGGCAAAGGGAGAAGATGCAAGGCATGATCCCTCTGTTTTTAAAACAAACAGGCACATTTGCAAACTCTGCTCTTTTGCACACACTAATAACGTGTTAAGACCTTGATTGGCATTTCGTACACAGAAGCGCTCATTCTAACAGAACAGAAAACAATTCACTTTCACAGAAGCAGAAGAATTACTGGCTTTCGCTACTCCCTGGGCAAGCACTGTCTCCACATTATCACCCACAAAAGCCAAAGAAGCAACTGCTCCAGCTCTAATTCCTACCACCTTCCTCCTTCTCTCAACGCAGCAGTCAGTCAGTACCTTCTGCCACCCGCACTCTTGGGTGCCCCCTTCACTCCAGAGCAACCCGGGGTGTCCGGCCAGGTAGCGATGCTGATGAGGCGTCTGTGACGGCAAGCAGAGTCGCGGCCTCTACCAGGTCGTGGGAGGCAGCTCCCCACTTGCATCAGCAGCAGCCTGGTTTTGCAAGGGAGGTTACCACCGCTGCAAGAGGGACTGCTCATGCCTGTTTGGGCACTGCTGCCATGTACCCGATGCTGGCATCGAGCCCTGCCAGAGCACCATTTGCGTAAGCTCGCTAAAAACTGTGAAGACTGCACAGAATTTGATAGTTTTCTTTTGTATTCCTGTGCTGGAGCCTTCCACACGTCGCTTTAACAATACAGCAGGGTCACTGTGAGCAAGGGAAGACACTGTGGCTGGGGGACGGAGGGCCGTGCCCTGAGACGTCAGAGCTATCTCAGCCTGCTAGCAGTGAACACCCTCTCCCTTCTCTCCGGCTGCACAGCCCCAACCCCTTGGGGATCCGCTGCACCTATGAACTGCTCTGATCCACTAACCAGCAGAAAGCTATTCAGCTCTTCCCCTCCCCCCTAGTTATTTTTCTGCTGCTTCAGTGAAATGGCCCAACACCAAAATAGCATAAGGTAAGCCACAGCAACTGGGAATGGGAAAGCAGCAACTCCCCCTTCTTGCTTTCAGCTTTTGCCAGCTGCAGCTTATCTATTCATTGCTCTTGCTCAAGAAAGTAAGTTCCACAGAAAAGGCTTTACTGCAGAGGGCTTGCCCTGTGTTAAACAAACTGGGGACACAAAGTTCATGACAAAGCACAGGACACAAATGTAAAAAGGCATGTGCTGGGTCACACCACAGGTCCTGCTGCCTAATGCCTACCTCCAAGACAACCTGTAACCACAGAGCGAGAGGAGAGCAAGAATAGGACAAGTACATTTGCACTGCCCACAAGCATCTCTGTAGCCTTCAGCACTCCACTGGTAGGCATTTTCATAGCATGGTGCGATTTGTACATCAAGCAGTCCCCAGAAGACCTTTTCCGGGAGTTCCACAGGCTTCCCACCACTTTTCCTGCTGGGGTCTGCACCTGGCTCCTACGAAGTTTAGTTGACTTTCCCTTGCTCTTACACTGGGAGATGACATAGCCAAACCCTCTTCAAGCCACTCATGAGTTCACAGACTTTTGACACATCCTTCTTCAACCACCCCTTTTCCCAGCCATTTGTCACTGGAAGACATTCCAGACTCTTGTTACATTTTTCCATGCTTCTCTAGCTGTTCTATATTTTTGAGATGAAAGGGAGATGAAACAGTATCTAACATATGAACAAATCATGGATTTAGACATGGCATAATAATGTTCTGTATCTTATTCTTCACTCTTTTCATAGCATTTCATAAGATTTGATATGGTTTCTTTGATCACTACTAAGAACAGAGCAGATAGTTTGGTGGAACTACTGTCGCTCTCAAGATCCCACACCGAGTCGTGACAGTAAACCTGGAGTCCACCACTTTGTGCAAGAAGTTCAGATGGTTACTTGATTCCAATGAAAATCATCTACATCAAATGCAGATGATAATCACTTTATCCTTTTAAGCAGTATTGGGGACCTAGGAAACACGTCACAAATTATTTAAGTTAAAATCTACAAGTTACATGGATCAGGGAAAACAAGCCAGCAATAGTAAGAAAACCTGTAGTTTGGACAAAAAGCTGCTGGAGCATTCAACTGCCGAGAGCGTGTAGGACAGAGCAGTCCTACGAATTGGACAGCACATGTATCAAGGAGTTCCTTCGGGCTTTGATCTTTTAGCTATTTAAAACCACACAAAAAGTTGATTGAAAAAGGTAGAAGATCCCAAAGGAGTCAGATTCCCCACTTCTCCACAGCGAGCTTCTAAAGTTCCTTTTTTATGACCACCTTCACCAAAATAAATAAATCACTTCTAAGCAAAAAAAAAAAGGTAAACCGAGGCATTTCCACTCAATTCCTTTCATGTCTTTCCACTGCCTCCTCTGGAGTCACACGCTCAGTCCTGACCTTTCCAGATCCTCCTCTCTGCCTTGCCACACTTACTCAGACTATCAAATTCATTTAGTGAAACCATCCTATCCTTTCACACTTGACTCTTTTCACAGACAAGCAGTTCATTTTCATGCAGACCCACTTTTAACTTCAAAAGGTTGCTTTGTATCTCAGCTTCTGATGTCCCTTGTTTAAAACACTTTCAAACAAGGATCTGAAAAAAATGTTGTAGCTGGGAACTCTCAGCGTCTTCCCGTCCCTCCTCGAAAAAGAAAAAAACAATCCGCTATTAAACAAAGCAAGAGGCCATGCATCCACCCAGGTTTTCTGTAGCTTGCCAGTCGCTCTCCTAGCTCGCCTGTACACACCAAGGTCACAGCCAGGGCTTGGAAAAGTGAGCCTGCAGTTGCCTGGCTGGGCTGGTCTCCTGGAGTGTGACACTTACCTTTACCTCAAACCTCCTCTGAAGTTACTCATTTCCACTTACCCACACTGGTTATAGCAAGACAACCCTTCCGACAAGGTCTGGCAGCGTGACAACCTGACGAACACCAGTGTCACCCCCCCAGCAGCTCTGCATCCCCACGCCACTGAGAGCCACCCTGCGAACACACTTGCTCCTCACGTAGAGGCACACAAAGACAGCACTGCAAAATGGAGCAGTGCGAGTTATTTCACACCAAGGCAAGCCTACTTTATTGTCCCCTCCGATGGCTCAGACAACTGCATTTCCCCGGGCGGGCACAGAGCAACACCGTCCTGCCCTCCTCTAATGGCAGCGCCCTACAGCCCAACACCAACTGCACAACCGACACCAAACCACAAACCTGTCAGTCCATGAAATGCACTTCTTACCAATTCAGAGATTCTTTAACAATCACACACAAAAAATTAATTTACAACGTTATATGACCCATAAAGCAATTAAAGGCAAAGATAAGCAGAAAACCTGCCAAACTTACATCTTTTAAGCACACTTAGAAAATATATTTGTGTCACAGCAAACTACCATAAAGCACTAACATGGTGGCCTTAGTAATCAAAACATTTTTCACTTTAAGACAACAAATAAAGGAGAATATTGCTTGCTCATAGCTCACTCCAGAATCAAAGTTTAAGAACCATTTTCAATTTATAATATTTATAACTCAGCAATTTCATGTGAGAAAAGCATCCTGAGAAGAGTAGTACATCGCACTAAACTTCTCATTAACTTTCATGTGAAACATTTGAGTCTCAAAAAGCTGACTTTTAAGTTCATTATACACAATGTGGACACTCCAAAGTCAGGAATTCAGAGCTGAATCCTGTCTAGTCACTCACAAACCTGTATGATGAAAACACGTAATGATGTTCATTTCTTGCCAGAATAGACAAAAAGGAACTATCAGCATTTTTAAAACCACATTTGCATCCCAAGAGGGTTTTTCCTGGACTAGCTTTTTCTCCCATAAAATTTACCAGCCATATTTCTACCAGAAGAACCTCAGCAATGCATCCAGAAATGCACCAAGTTAGAACTGCAGCAGCTATTTCCTCCTCACTTTCCTCAGATTTTGGCAAGGACACGAATTTTACCTAGTCATAATAAGGTGAGTTACCACAGACCTTCAAAAAAAAAAAAAAAGGGCAAGATTGAGTGCTTCAGCAAACACACCTGCTCCCATCCTTCTGAATCAAAATGGGAATACAACAGTTGAAAGCGTGGCTGGGTTTACATAGATTTTACTTTCTTACAGTAGACACTGCATCAAAACCACAGCCGTTAAAAAGTCAAACAATTTTCCAGCTGGCTGCAACACCCACTGAAAAACAAGACCGGTTCAAGACAAAACCATGTCTCTTGTATCAAAAGACTGGTCAAGCTGCTGACAAGGAGACAAATGAGTTTTTAAACCATTAGTGTACGCTCGCATAAAATTAAAAACGATTCTATAGCAAGAAATTTGGATAACCGTGATATGCCTCTTCCAGCGCAATACTTCATTTTGATTTTTTTTGAGAAGTTATTAAAATCAGACCATCTGAGCTTGCTGGAATTTCATTTATTCATTATTGCCATGTACAGCTAATGCCAGAGATTAGATTAGGTTTTGACAAGTCTTTTACACTTCTCGGGGCAGCATCGCTATTTCTGCTTAGGTTAGTAACTTTATCTACCAGCTAACCTCCACCGTGCCGACAACCCGCAATTAGCAATTCTCTCCCCTGCCTGCAACCCCCTTCCCCGCTGCAGACGATGCTGTTGCACCCCCAGCTGCCCCCAGGTGCCTGGTTCAGCAACACCCCTGAAAGCCCCCATGCCCCCCGATGCCATAAGTGCCCCCCACGCACATCTCCCTTTTGAGACCGCGCAAGACTTGGCAAGAGCAGCAAAACAGAGTGAACTCCAAATGGAGGAGGCCGTCACCTAGGGAAACATGACTAGCAGGACCACTGACTGTCCAAATATTTAACTGCTCTCGAATGCTGCGGGCCAGGTGGGTTACTCAAATAAACCTGCATATCCAGAGGGATGGCCCGTTATTGTGTTTTCCTTAAGTCCTTACCTGACTTTAGGCTCTGAAAAACTACTGAGCTCTGAGCAACTATGACTATTTGCATACAAAACCCAATGAAGCAGAGGTCACAGTTCTCCATCATGAGCTGAAAACGTGGGAAAGTTCTTCCAAAAGAAACATTTTTGCTGAATAACACAACAATGCTCTTCAACACACAAAGGCTGCACGCGCTGATGGGAGCTGACAACACCTACACCAGGTACCTGGAAATACAACCCATGTCACAGCATGCAACTGCGCTCTAAGTGGGAATCTAACACACACTGTCTCTCAAACTTAACCATTAAAAATTACCAAAAGAACAAAAAAGAACACCAATATGGATGGACAAAGCAGATGCAAAGTGTTTTCCATGTACAACAATGGAAATGAAAATAAATCTAGGATTAAAATATAGCTTAGTTTCACTGATTTCTAATAGCATTTGTCTCCATTCAACAAGAATTTATGCACCATTTCAACCTGATAAGAATTTAATTCTAGGTAATAAAGCTTTACAAATTGAATTCAAAAGGGGGAAAAAAAAAAAAGAAGGCATTTCCCAATTATTTCCAGAGCTCCACAACCACAGACTTCAACTAAGGGAACAGGGCAAGCTGCCACTACAAAAGCAGAGCTGACATATGACCCCTGGATACAGTGGCACTAGGAGACAGCTATAATAAAAATCAATATTGATTCCGCACGCTTCTGTTTTGAAAATAAAGCAATGAAATTCCCTCGTGCCCACCCACCAGAGGGACACAACTCAGACCAACTTCGGCGGAGAGGGTTTTTAAAGCCTTCCTACAGGTATGTAATGGATTCCAAGACTGAACGTGCACTGAATGTTCAGTGAAGGAAATAATTTTTAATAGATTCCTCAGGGGAGTTTATTTTATATTTTTAAATCACTCTGAGACCTTGGAATGACAGCCTGATTCAGAGGAAAAGAAAGGCTAGTGTTCATGGGCTGGGGTATTGTGTTTCTTCCAGGTTTTTTCTGAAAGAGGAACGGTCGTGTCTACTACAATTTCTTGCTGTGTACTTCAGAAATGTCTTCACTTCTACAAACCCCAAACTTAATAAATTGCTTTTGAAAACATACACTGCGCAATTTTAAAGTTCCTCCCTGCAGAGGAACTACATCAGCAATTACAGAAAATTAACGCTTCCCAGATTTTTTTAGATCAAAAGTTAGAACGAGGCAGCTCATCTCCTTCAGCCACAGGTGCAGAGGTAAGCAACAGGCAATGTTGACAAAACCATCAGGCCCAGATTGGAAAAACCTAAAAGTCGCATAAATTACAGGAGTTTGCACACATCAGATAAAGCACCCTCTCCCTCCCCGACCCCCCGAACCAATGCCCACCTTATTAGCAAGGCTCCTACGATGTGACAGCAGATTTGGCACAAGAAGCAACCGACCTTTCAAAGAGGAAATTTTTCCAGCTGTACGATTAAGTACGCAGGAAAACAAGTCGAGGAGCCTCAAGCGCCACCGTCGTTAGCGTGATTTCAGTGGGATTAGGCAGAGTGATGGAGGAAAAGCCTCAGACAATGAGTCCTTTCATACAACAGAAACAAAACCTACCGTTGATCACAGCAGTGATTCAGTTTCTTCCACTAATTCCTAATCAGACATCAATAAATAAACTGGAACACTTATGCTTGTTTTACTTCTATGAAATAAACACAAGTGAACGGAAGTGCTCAGCCCTCACCGTAAAAATGCCGTCGCCCCTCTGCCTCCTGATGAACGGGGAGCTGCGAGACACACGCAGGGTTGGGAAAGGAGCTCTTCCATAAAACCCGTCCACGGAGAAGTCCAGAGCAAAAGATTTAGAGGAGTGCTGCATTAGCAAGCGGGAGAAACTTCAAAGCCAACAGACCAACTCAGCCGAAACCCTCCTCCGTACAAGAGACCTTGAACCACAGTCATTAGAAAAAACATCTGGTGCGCCGCTTTGATTCTCAACATTAGTCATCGGACAGAAACATCTTTTTTTTTTCCTTCCCAAAGCAGCAAATAATTGCAAATCCACTTCTACATATAACCTATCATTTATCACCTCATCAGTGACTGCTTGAGTCTGATGGAATTAAACACTCAAGTCAGGCAGTTTTTGTTAAAAGCAATAATTACATTGTTACTAGAATATACAATTAGGTAATAAAAAACAAAAACAAATCTGCCTAGCAATATTTTTTTATGCACTCTCACAGAAATATTACCAGACTGGAAACAGGCAGCATTATAATAATAAAAAAAAAAAATCCACTTCCACCGAAGTATAGCTACTTCTAATTTAAAACTTCACCCACAGGCAAAAATACATAAATGAGTAGCATTATAGTGTTTATTTTAATTACACTGTGCAACAAGAATCCAAAAGGCTGTTAACTCACTTCAAATACAAAGAAAGCCAATATCTGAGAGCTCATCCTCCATTTATAACCTACCCAGTTTTGTCAGCCCATCCTATCACCTAAACGCCAAAACCAGAATGTCTGCATTTCTCACAGCATCCAAAACCAACATAATAGAGGCATCAGCTCAAACAAAGAAAGGGAAAAAAAAATAGACACACACAGAAAAAAAACCAAAAACACGAAGGTCAAGAGATCCATCACCTGCTTGTTGTAGACAATGTTTTAGAGCATCAAAAATTCACTGGTCTTCAAAACATAACTCTTCAAAGGTTAATAAGAAAAAAAACCCACCTCTTTAATTCAAACTTACATTTACAAGTGCTTTCCAGCGACATAACTGCTGTGCAATGTATTCTTTAACACCATACAATTCACAGTGCCTGCCCTGAACTCCTAATGATCTAAGCAAACAAAATACATTTCCCAATTCTAGCGTATTAAAGACGTTTTTGTCACTGCAGTCCAACTGCTGATGTCAGTAATTCTACGCAAGTTATTTTAAGAAAAACGTTTGCCCCTGTCTGGATGGTTTTGGCCCATGGAGATGCCTTTGATCACTTTTCAGAAAAAACAATGTTCTTAAAGGATGCCCAGCTTTCTGACACCAGGGAGGGGGATCACTAGTAGGGCACAACAGCTTGCTGTCACGTGTACCAGCACACTTCATTATCACACTGTTTACAAAGAAAAAGCTGCAGGTAAGAAACGTAGAAGAGGCCAAGCACAGTTACTGCAGAACTTCAACAGCTTGCTCCTGTAGAGCTGCTGAAGTTTTATCACGGAGGCACATGTGTTACCCTCCTGTGTGTTCTGCTGGGCAAGGTGAGCGCTGCCCCTTGTCATCACGGCCTCGGCTGCAGACCCAGCCAGCCAGGAAAGTCAGCAGCAAAGAGAGAAGAGAAACGTGTGAAGCTCACTGCCAGGAGGGAGGACATCCGTGTGCAAAGGATGGTACTCGCCCACCCGAATGCGGGGCAGCAAGAGCCCGTGCCCACCCCTGTGCCCACTTCGGTCTCATCTGACTATCCAGCTACGAATAGCGGAAAGCTATGCTTTGCTCCAACCCGAAAAAGCAGCTGAAATCATGGCCGTGCAACAGGCTTCCATGAGCTCCCCCTGCTTTGACCTATCTGGGTGAAGAAGTAGGATCCAGCACTAACCTGTCCTAAAATAAACCCCCTGCAACAGGACAGACCTCAGGAAAAAAGGTTAAGGGAAGGGCCATTTGAAAATGCCTTTTTTTTTTTCACCTCACCTTAACACTATACCCAAAGCATGAAGTGCACATGACCCGTTTTACAGGCTCCAAAGATGTAGCAGAATCCAGAGAAAACTCAAACCAACAAGAGCAGCAACTCTGTTGTCATCAAACTTCAATCTCCCAAGTATATTGAAGGTGACAAACTTTCCTTCAAAAGTTTATAATTCTACCTTCATCGCAATAGGCAGAATTAAAGCAGTAACTTCATAATCCGCTGAAATACTTGTCTCTCTAGGTGTAATTCTCCAAGTCTGCTCCACTAACTGGAAGCTACCTGTGAACAAGGCTACAGCGAGGACACAGTCAACATCTACAATGCGTGTTCAAAAATACACGCTTCCTCCTCAGGTTAAATACAAGCATGGTATTTACCACCTAGTAACACAGAGATTAGAATACAGAAAACTGTAAAGGAATTTTGGTGGTGCCCAAGAACAGTCTCAACAAAACCAATGAGAATATATATTACAAAATTATTTCCACACCTTCTAGTTCAGAGGTTTAAGAGGCTAATTTTCATTGTTTATGGTAATTATGTTTCATATTTCACTAAACTTCGACATGGAAAATGTATTATTGGATCCTGCGTGCATCTTCTAGACAATTTGTGTAATCTAGCAAATTTTCTATATCAGGTAGTTAAAATACAATGGACAGTACATTCATAAATTTTGCGTTTTTTCCTGAAGAGAATTCTTATTGATTCTGCAACAACAAAACCCTTTATCAAATTTGGTGAAATAAATGTTACTTAATAAGATATAAACAAACATAACTCCTTCGCATTTTAAGAAAACCGTACCTTATAAAAGGCAACAACTCCATTCAAAAACAAGGTCACTTTTTCCTCTTTTCCTCCTTTCCTCCCCATCTTAGGTCTTTCAAGTATGCAACACCTCAACACATTCTTAACACAGTGTCCAAAAGGATCCTCTTTACCACTTCTACGGTTCTGCTTCAAGATAAACAACCAGAAGCACAGTGTCTGCTGGGTTTAAAAAAAACAAGGTTTTTTTTTAAATATATATCCTAAAATCCAAACACTAGACTAGCCTTCTTCATACTTCTCGGACCTAATTTACCTTTTCAATTAACAATCCTATGAAAATACATCTTGATTGGTGCAGAAAATCTAACCTCCTGATATAACAATTACCGAAACTCCTCCAGAAGAAGAGCCACACAATCCTCCCTCTTCCATCCCTACTCACAAAACCCTCTAGAAAAATAATGGCTTTTCCAAAACACAGTAAGACCTAATTTTGTGAGGAAATCTATCTGAAGAATCAAGTACCATCCCATGAATAACTTCCTGCTCCTGAAAAAGAGGCATTAGAAAGCTCAAGTGCCTGACTGCCTTCAGCAGCAAGGATGACACACGAGGGAAGAATCCATACACCGGAGGGATAAAAAAGGAACTGCACTGTGTGGATCTCATAAAATAGAACAGATGTCATCCTTTGTATACACACATGCAATTCCGTGTCAAACACTACACTTGCAGGAAATAAAAAAAACACCTAAGGAAGAGAGGCCTATGAAGCCAGTAGGTAACTCCTCGTCATGGTCAAGCACATGCATGTTCTGTTTGGTTTCAAGTGATGAGGGGATTTCCAGCATTGCTTTTCAAAGAGCGATGCCACAGGCCCAGCCTTCGCATTTTCTCTCTGTTCAATTTCATTTGACAACTCCGAACTATAAACTTCTTGTGCCAACCTAAATAATTCCTCTCTTTCTCAGTAAGGCTGGAAGAAAGTACTTACCCACTTGCCAGCTGCAGCTGAAATTTTGTGCCAAGAAATAAATGTCTTCTGGTCAGGCTGCAAACTGGAAGCTTCTACGCCTGCTGAGGACAAGAGTGAGAGTGGGACCACCCTATCCCTTCCCAGATTAATGGTATTGCTATATTTTAGCTACACAGAGGATTGCACTTAATGAAAGCATCCAAACAGAGCTGCGACTTCCAAGTACCCAGCCCGGGTACTAGGAGAGGCGTTGGTCAATTATGCTCTCTACCAAGCATTTTATATACCTTGCTTCCATCCTCTGCTCCAAAACCCCTGCCTTATCTCTGTATTTTTGATCTTTAGTAAAGTTCTCATATAATAGAGTCCTTGAAGGAGCAAGACCTGTTTCATCCTCTTTTTTCCCCAGTAAGGCACAGGTGTATATATACACTGTACACACTGACATCAAACAGCAAGTGCTCCAGCTGCCCTTCCTTAGCCTCTTTTCACAGCCCGAGGAGACCTCAACCTTCCTACAGACAGTAAAAACGCCTGCAAGTGCTGGTCACTACAGCTCTCCTGAGCAACGCAGTACAAAGACCAAGGACGCGTACCACATCTGCCCTGCTGCCAGGGAAGACAACAGGTAACAGAGAGCAGAGGGATAGGCTTTGTGGCAGAATGGGTCATGGCTAAATCAGAAATTAAAAGAGGAGGTTGTGAAGAGTTTATACTCTTCCACCCAAGGCTGAGTGGATACTGGGTTCCTTAGCTTTGCGGACTAGGCTTCCCCAAAGGTGCCTGCCCCATCAGGCACCATGGCATCTGCAGGCATACAGGTGAGACAACAGCACAAGACCCCGATACCTCCGCTCCACCGTCTTCCCTATCCTCCTCCCAGCTCACACAGGCTTCCCAGCTACAGGATGTTACAGTCTGTTTACATGTCCAAGGGTGGGGGGACTGCAGGGTCTTCCAAAGCTCTATGAAGCTTCTCATAATAAATCACAATCCCCAGGTCAAAGGCACAAACAAAACCTGTGTTGTTGCAATGGAAAACGGTCTTTTCCTCTTTAACCTACAATCATTGGCTCCTTTCCCATGCTGAACATCATCCCAGTTTCATTTTGGCAGTGACCTGAATTTTATATTCACGAAAATATTGCCAAAATTCTGAAACACCAGTCAGAAACTCAACTAATACAAATACACAAAAATGAATACATATACAGATAACAAAAATCAAGCACCCTCTCCTATAGAAAACTAAAATAGAACCAGTGTTAGCAAAGGTACATAAATCAAGACAAGGTACATTAAAAGAAACAAATGTCTCAAGACACGCATCAGTACCATGAACTTGGTTTTTAATATACAGAGTAGTTACGTCTCTATCATCCTCACAAACGGAGCCAAGCAGTGCTTGTTCCCTTTGCTCATTAAAGCTCTACAACTGGTGCCTCCTGTATGCCCACATGTACCATTTCATTAAGCTCACTTGACATTAGAGGAAGAAAGAGTACAAGAAAATTGCATATTCCCTGCCTAAAGTAAACTTGTCATTTAAACCTTGTGTATAGATAGAATTTGATATAGCACTGGCGCAGTGAGTCATTCGTCAGTTTTAGAGTTTGTACGACAGTATTCTTACATATGTTTTGCAATACTTTCCAGTTAGCTACCACCCCACATAATTATACGCTTTTACTGGAAAGGAAGCATACATTTTGGATTGGAATACTGCACTAAGATCAGTAGAAACAAAGCTGATTCTTATGGTCAGATTTTGAGCAAAAGTAAATCTGCATAGGAAGCCCTCCCCAAACTGTATGAAGGGTGAAAGGCAAGGCATTGTCTTTAAAGGAGAGTAAGCAATGATGCGGAATATCACAAATATTTCCCAATGAATTCTTCCAAACAAACATCAGCAACTCATGTGTCAGATTTTTTTCAAAAGCTGTTTCTTAGCTACCTAAGTTAAGACTGCATTCATTCAAAACACTATATAAAGTGCTTTACTTGAAAATAATTGGTGATTTTACATCCTTCTGTACTGGGGTGAGATAACACATTAAATTTTTTCCCTATTATCTTACCTTCACCTTTTATTCTTAAGTTGCATAACAGACCCGAGTAATTTAACTCTCAACCCTTGCTTCTAAGAGGCACTGGAAAACAACACTGAAACCGAAAGGTTTGTCCTGTTTCATACTCGTAACAACTTCAACTCCGACTGGCACTCCAACGCTTCGGAGAAGTCTGCAATTCTTCAGATGCACAAGACACTGAAACCGAAAGGTTTGTCCTGTTTCATACTCGTAACAACTTCAACTCCGACTGGCACTCAGCTCACTCCAACGCTTCGAGGAAGTCTGCAGTTCTTCAAATGCACAAGTCCCAGCTCTAACCTGCACAGGCATGTTGACTGCCTGGGCAGACCTCTTCAGCCAGCTTCTTTAGACTGGTTATTATTATTCTCTCTTTCTATTACCTAAATTCAAATCAAACTCATCTACTGGATTGTGGATCTCCTGCCAGCTGATAAAAACCTGGAGGGAAAAAGGACCTTTTCGCACAATTAAAGTTATCTGGTTAAGATTCAAGAACAGGCAGCAGCAACTGTGTTTTTTTCTCCTCCAAATTGCATATACTATGACCTACAAGAAACATTTTCTGCTTAAAAGTAATACTTAAATGGAGATCTATGGCTGAACGTTATCACAAGGATTGCACTTACTTGACAGTCTGCTATTAGCCAACTCCATTATCGCTATTTGCAGTTTTTAAATGTACAGATTCAGAAGTAACTGTACAAAGCCTCCATTACAAGTGGATTTATGGAAAGCCACAGCAATAATCATCCTCATTAAGCATATCTTCCCACAGCCCTGCATTATGTGGACACAAAGAGGAAAACATTTCTTCTCCGTTACCCACAAGCTTAGATCTTTCTCCTTATAATCACAAGCTTTGACTGTCTTCTCTGCTTTTGCCAATGACAGTTATCTCACATTCCCAAAAGCAGGACTCAGTTTCAAAAAAAAAAAAAAACACCTGCATACCTCTCAACCCACAACCAAATGCAGACAATGTAGGACAGCTTCTAATTTGATTTTCCAGAAACTGACACTTTTGCTGGCAACATGCGTGAGAATAAGACGTTGTCTGTGGCTTCTACTATTTTGCTAATGGCCCCGACCAGTATTTATCCAAGACATACTTACGGACATCCACACACAAAGAAAAGGGCAGATGGCAATATCTGTAACTAAGCTGAATGATAACAATCTCTGGAGCTGAAGTGATGAATTAACTCTTTGGCCATAGGCTGTTTAACCCCTCCACAGGCATGGTCATGCTGCATCCTATTTCAACGACCAGGACGCATGCCAGTGACGTAGGCTCAAAAACTCGCACGTTACGATGGTCGGTTAAAGGCAGAAACTGAGAACTTCAGTAACCCAACACTGTCACCCACCACACATCCAGATCACAAACTGGCTCTTTTGCCACGCAGATTTTACTTCTTGTTTTCAAAGTTCAGATTGCTGACCGTGCACTTTGACGTAGGGATATCTATTACTCCTACCTCCTCAGCCCCACCGCAAACCACCATGGCAGAAATAATAAAATCAGGATTAAAGTACACTTGCTCCCTCCATAAAACCATTCTCGTGAGCCACGCGTTTCCTGCGTTATCATGAGGAGCGCAATAGATTTTATTTAAAAAGCTCTATTCGAAGCCACGCTGGCAGGCTTGGAGCAATCACCCAGTAACCAGCCATGGAGAGAAATCATTTGCAGCACAGGACCTTAGTAATCTCAAATTAAATTTGTCATTTCTCTAACATTTACCTTGAAAAACGAACAAAGGTGGTTATACAAGCAGCATAAGGAAACTCTATTTGCTCACCGTCCCTGCTCAAGTTAGCCACCTTCAGAGATCGCTAAACCGGCAAATATTCAACGTAACTTACGTGTGAAGCTTTCCTTATCCAGTTATCTTCAGACTAAATCACTTTTCATAGCTCGGTTCAACACTCGACAAGAGAACGTTTTATTTGACACTGACAATACAGCTTCATTCGGTTACAACTGAAATAAATACAAACTCCGAAACGCTTTAAAACAGCTGCCCCAGTCAGTCTCCTGGAGACAGAGCACATCTTTTCCACGCAAGAGGTCTGCGGGAACAGATCCCTGTTTAACAGCGCGGAAATACTTTCTTTCATTAAATTTAATTTACGCCAGGTATTCGAACCGCTTGAGGATGGGTCTTAAAACAGTTTCTGGGTGCCGAGGCCAGCGGGAAGGCAAACACACC
>NW_010251979.1:0-65514 GCF_000690775.1 Eurypyga helias | reverse complement strand
ATAAATATATATATATTTTTATTTGTTCTTTTGTTTTGTTGTTTTGTTTGTTGGATTTTTTTTTTCCTCCTCTCCTGGATATTTATTTCTTTGGTATTTTGAATAGATGTTTTAAATGATATGAACCGGACCTTCAAGAGCCTTAAATAGTTTCTTTGATAATTTATTATCATGTGAACTTTACTCACAGGGGAAAAAATTATTTTGTGAGGCCAAGCAAAACTGCGCAGAGTCTATTTTTCTACATGTCATGTGTGTCCTGACTTTCAGAAAGCAAAGTTCTGTACTTCCCCATCTCTCCATTACATTGCTCCTTCATTTCAGCAAGTCTAAAAACCAAGCAAACAAACAAACAAACACACAAAAAAAAGACAACTTCATGGGGGTCCGTAAATTATATTTTTATACACAGAATTGTAAATTAGATTTTTTTGAGAGATCAATACTTAACTGAATCACATTTCGTTTTTTGAAATAGTGTAAAATATGAGAATATATTATTTTAATTTAAATAGTTTCAATTGTAATGTCATTTCCTGTATTGTTTTCCATGTTTTGCTTTGTAAAAACACCATTTGGCCACGTCCATGGAAGTCAAGACTGTTACACAAACTTTTTATTTGCAAAAGCCGTAAGAAACTTTGTTATTTTTAACTTCAAAAAAAATTTATTAGAAAATAATATTTTTTAAAAAGCGCACATGGCGGCAATTCTGTGACGGTGGAGACGGTAGTTTGTACAGAGGGGAGAAAAGGATGTTTTGCATTAATAAATTGAGAAATAACTGTTGTAAATTTACTAAAATGTATTTTTGAATATTTTGTAATAGTTTTAATAGTTTTATAGAAATAAAATGTGCCATGCACAGTCTGGTTAGTATATAATAACTAAGAGTTCCTGGTGCATCCCATTTTCTTTTTTCCTTTTTGCTTATTGGTTTAGGAAACACAATGCCTAAAGGAGTGCCCGATATTTTATTTAGATGTGTTGCTCATAACTTTTAATTTTGATACTTTAATTAAGGAAACGAATCCATCACATCCGCACATAACCTGGAATTTCTTGTACTAATGGTAGAACCTCACTTATTTGCACGAGCAACCGGGAGACGCAGTTTCCCTTCGCTGGAGCACTGGCTCCCCGTCTGCACTCAGGTGATGCTTCCCTCTTCCAGCTCCAGCCTGGCTCCGTATCCACCTCCTGATCTGGTCCAGAGACCACAGACGGCTCTTAAAATTGATTTCTGAGAGTGTTAAATCAAGCTTGCCCTTTGAAGCATCTTAATCTGAAGGCAGGCAACTGCCTTCACCTTGCAGCGGTGCTGGGATTTTATTCAGCTTTAATTTGGGTACCTGGAAGATGGAAATCTGGGAAAGTGACACTGACTTTGGTGAATTAACTGGGATTTGTGTGGCTGATGCTGGAAGAAGGAGCTGGCCATGAGATTTCACTGGCCACCTTGCCTGAGTAAAGACGTGGGGCTCGGAGTCACAGAAAAAAGAACAAAACACCTTTTGTAAAACAAGAAAAGATAAAAATGTGGTCATTCATTCTGAGAGATGTTCCTTAGCTGTAACGCATCAGAGTCCGTCCTGAGCCATCCATGGCTGAGCGTACTGGAGATGTGTTTTAGGAGACGAGTGGCAGGGCCAGTGTTGCATCCCCTGCCCGTCCCTGCTCCAAGTCCCGCCAAGGGACCCGTCCTCACCGGGTGCCGATGAGTGAGGTTCTGCTGCACCGTGTGCTCTTCCTCAGAGGATTTCCAGGATCCCTTTAGAATTTTTGCAAAACTCTGTGTGTGCGTGTGTGTGCACGTCTGCGACAGGACCGTGCTGGAAGGGAGATTTCCTTGAATGTCTTCTCACCTTTTCTTCAGTTTCCATTACTCGCCAGTCTAGGACATTCATCCATCAGGCAGCCTTTTCCTCCAGAGATGCAGCCACGTCCTCTGCTGGGATGGACGGCAGCTCCAGGTGGCCTCCTGGGATGTCACCTGGGGCCACCTCCGGAGAGCGCAGACCATGCTCTTCCACACTCAAAGCCTGGGAGCTTCCAGAGTGGTGCCAGGAGCCATTGGCTGAGCCCTGGACATGATCATCCCCATGTCAAGCCCGAAGAGATGGATGTGGTCTCTTCTTCCTGGCAACTTCTAGTCCAGGGCCACCTCCACCCACCGGAGCTCAGTTGTGGCCGGGGTAGCGAGACTTCGGTGTGACTGCCGGCGTGCTGCAGCACCCGAGTGGACGGCTGTGATGGGAACTGGACCACCCTAATGTCCATGTGGTGTGGGGCATCATGGGGGACTGTGGACTGCCTGGTGGGTAACAGGGACCCACCGCCTGTCCAGCTCGGACTCCACCGCCTCCGTGTCTTCGGGGTTTGCTGGTGCGTCGAGGGCTGCAAATGCAGCTGGTTTGGGGAGTGTAAAAATGTGATTGTGGAACAAATGAGTCTCCTCTGTAAGAGTCTGGCCTTCGTATGGTGGTGTCTGGGCATCTGAGCTTCCTTACCTCTGTCGCTGGACAGTGGCTGGCATTTTGTAAAGCCTTTAATCAAAAACCAACCGTTTTGGAGCCTCCCTTATCCAGAGGGCAGGCAATGGAGGTGTTCAGGGCTGTCAGTGATCAAGCTTAAAGCCATTGGCCTGGGGCCTTTGGTCTAAACCATAACTGAGATGAAAAAGACCTGTTAGACCAGAGCCTACACTTGTGTCAGGTTAGGGTACGTGCCCCGGTAGGGACCATATCAAACATTGTCACGTTTAATCTTCACCAAAAGGCCTAGACGAGCTCAGAGCTTTGTGTTGTGAGAGAAGCTAAGATGCTGTCTTATACTAGGATCAACCTGTTTCGCCAAGCAAAGAAATGCCGTGCTGTCTTCTCCATCGCACCTATTTCGAGTGACTATATGCCTCCCTCACACCGTATATTTATTACCTCTCTCCCTTCGGCGCCTCACGTCCTGATCACCCCTCCGTGATATGCGTTAGAAGTGCTTTGTTAGATGGACTGATCCAACCTGTAGCTACAGCTCTCGTATGAAGGATGTACTGTCATAACATCATTGTGCAAAACATCTAGGAGATGTCACCGTCCATTTTCAGGGTCCGAGTATGGCAATAGTTTGTATAAAATGTACACATAGTGGTGGCTGCAGAATAGTTTATGACTAAATACATATCTATTACTGTTAAAATAATGTATAAGAATGTACTTGAAGCTATTATCCTTGTGCTCTGTTGTCTGAATAATTAAAGAAATCAGAGACTTCCTGAAATGTCTGTTATGTGATGGCATTCCTATCGCACACTCTCAGCTCTGTGTTTTTCCCCTGGTGATATTGAAACAAGGCATGGGGAGCCTAGCACTCAGCCCAGTGGGATTTGGCATGGTATCCTTCAAACATGGCAGGAATTGTGCCTGTTCCACTTGATACGATGGTGGCAACCGCCTTCTTCTCCCACCTAGAGCCACGCAGACAGTCTATCATTTACCTGCGAAATACTGCGTGGCTCTGCAAAGGCAGCTCATTTGGCAGCGTTTTGTGGGGAGACAGGGATGCCCTGAAGGTCAGCCCACCAGCGGCTGCCTGTCCTCCCCCTCCTCCCCCATCGAAACCAACGTGAGAAGTGACCCTAATGAGACGGGGCAGTTCGTATTTATCTGACCAGTCTTTCACACAGCGCCCCAGTGCTCACACGCCAGGTAAACCAACTGAAGGGAGGTGCGGATGTGCCAGTAAAAGAGGATCACATCCACAATGCAATTCAAGTCCAAGCCAACCACTGGAGTAAACGAGGTCTTTCATATCCAGGTAGCCGTGCCATGCCACAGCCGGCAGCTCTTTGTGCCCTTACATATGAATGTTTGCTTAGCTGTTATCTTTTTTTATATATATGCAGACATATGTATATATATATAACATTATTATCTGGATATTGAGAGCTCAATATATCCTACCGAGCTATAAATGTGTTTTTGCTGGCCCTCCTGAGCATTTCACATCATGCTGAGGTTGACCTGGCAATGTAAATCAGCCCAGTTGGGTGATAATTGGGCAGTAGTTTTGCAGCTCCAGTACAACATCTATTTCAATTACAGGGGGAAGGAAATCAGAACGAGCATTTCATTTTACTCATTACTGCAAGCCATAAGGGACCACTAGATTTCCTAAGCTTTTGAAATTTTCTCTTCAGCAGTTTCTGCCTTAAAACTAGTGCAAACTTAAATGAAAAAAAAAGGTCAATTTTCCATCTACAGAACATTTCAGAGCTTTGAATGGAGCGGTGTTAATGCGATCCTTGGCCTACACAGGCTGAAAGGGGAAAAATCACCTTTAAAAAGTGCATCTTTACAAGCGATGGGTTGTCTCGGATTTCGGTGGGAGCAGGATGAGGCCCGCAGGCAGGCTTTGTGCTGAGATTGTTCAATATAATTTTTAATACTTTGCATTTGGGGTGTTTAGGCTTATGTACTTAAATAATTTTAGTTTTCAGGACTGAGAAGAAGAGAGCAAATCCATGAAATGTGAGTTTAATAATCCTGTGCTGGTTCCAGTAACATCAAGAGCAGCATCCAGAGTTGATTGGGGGTGCATAGAGAGTTAAATCCCAGTGCAGGACCCTATATAACTTTTTTCCCTTCCGTTTTTAAGTGACAGCAAGCCAAATATTCCTGTGAATAAGGAGTGAAACCACAAGGTCAGAAAATCTGTTTGGGGTAAAAATATTTGTTTTGATGTCCTGTGACCTAAATGTGAAATAAATATTAGATTTGCTCAGTTTGGTGTAAACAAATGTCCATTCGTATTACCAAGGAGGGGAGGTGACAAGGGATGCTCCGTGTGGCGTGACTGCGGAGGATCCCTTGGCCACCAAGCGCGTATCTGGCTGCTGCCCAAGGGCAGGACGGACCCCCCCCGGCAGGGGACCAGGGATGCTGCGGGATCACCGTGTGTTTTGTGCAGCTCTGCCCAGCTCACTCGGCTCAGGGGATGGCATAGGGACACCTTTCTCACCCCATCGCTGGGGCAATGCTTGTCAGGATCAGCTCCTTGGGACATCACGACGTCTTCCTTGAAAAGGGGATGTGCTCACAGGAAAAATATACTTCGGAATGCTGTATTGTTCCAAGGCTTGAGTCTTTTGATGACATTCACTGCAAGGGAACAGAGGATAAATCTGTATGCAATTACAGCAACATCCTTTTGGTATCATCACACACAGGCACTGTGTCACAGACCTGTCACAGGGTTTCACTGGGTGAAGGAAGCTTACTTTACCAGCCGGGTACGGCTCAGGCTTTGTATAGTTTGGAGTATTAAAATATTTAATGAGGGGTTTCTTTTCCAACAGTTTAAGCAGGGAGGGGCCTCCGGTGGTCCTGAGTCCCATATGGGGCTGGCTTAGAGCAGGCTGGAGGCCATCTCCTGTCTGGTCGCACATGTCTCCAAGGATGGAGAGCCATCATAGAATCATAGAATGGTTTGGGTTGGAAGGGACCTTAAAGATCATCTAGTCCCACCCCCCCTGCCATGGGGAGGGACACCTTCCACTAGACCAGGTTGCTCAGAGCCACATCCAGCCTGGCCTTGAAGACATCCAGGGATGGGACATCCACAGCTTCTCTGGGCAACCTGTTCCAGTGCCTCACCACCCTCTCTGTGAAGAATTTCTTCCTGACATCTAATCTAATCCTCCCTGACTTCAATTTATACCCATTACCCCTTGTCCTATCACTACCGGCTCTTGTAAAAAGTCCTCTCCCAGTACCCTTGTAGGCCCCCTTCAGATACTGGAAAGCTGCACTGAGGTCTCCTCGGAGCCTCCTCTTCTCCAGGCTGAACAAGCCGAGTCCTCGCAGCCTTTCGTCATAGGAGAGGTGCTCTCACCCCTCTGGGCAACTGGTGTTCCTAAATATGCGGGCATTTTGCCTAAATATTGCAGTATTTTGTTCCACCTACCAAGAATCTCCCTTTATATTCTCTTTGTATTTCTTCTGTGGGGAAAGAAACTCAAGAGTTAAAACAAGATTCGTTGTAAGAAATCCCAGGTTCCAAATCTGGGACGTTCAGAGGTCTGCTGAGCTCTGCCTCTGCTCCTGCAGCCCGTGCCGAGCAGAGACAGCTGAAACATTACTCGCCCAGCTAGTCTCTTCTCTGTAAGTCAGTCCCATCCTGTTTTCCACAGCAGTAAGCACTGGTTTTAATTATTAGACTGTGATGAATGCAAATAAATATTAGTCTTGGGATTGCTCATGAACAATTCTCTTGGAAGTCACCGGTTTGGTGCAAGCTTTGTTGGCTCTGCCAGATGATGCCCTTTCTACTCTGCAAAGTTTGTCTAGAAACAGGAGCATAATAAATGTACAATATCAAACAAGTCTGTTCTGGTGCAGTATTTGTATGAATAACTATTTTGTGATAACACCGGTGGAAGCTACGGGGTTCACAGGTATCAGGAAGTCCAACTGCCCTTCAACTATTTGCAAATAATGAATCATGTGATCCCACAGGTAACAACAAACCAACCTGGTTGCTTTCATTGAGGAAAATGATTATGAATCACTGTGTATGTGGGCTCAGTCTAACAACCACCAGCGTCAAAAGGAATCTTTCCACAACTTCAAACAGGCAGGGAGTTGAGCTATGTTTGCTCAGCTTTACCCGGTGTATCCCTCGCTTTCATATTGCATGATTAAATAATAGAATTTATCAGGCAAGCAGAAATTTCCTAGAGCAGCCAAAGGTGGGCAAATGTCATCTCCTGACTGCGTATGTGCAGCTCCCACTGATGTCAGTAGGGTTATGTATGGGCAAAATGAGGTCAGGCTGCGTTGTCCTACTTTACGTGCCCTGTGGTATTACTCTCAATTAAGTTTTGTCTCCCAGGATGCAGCCTCCCTCCCACTTAAGTCACCAGGAACTTTGTCACTACACAACAGCGCAGGAGAAGACATGAAATACCTTTGATGTAGAGTGCAATAAGGTTTAACTCATGTATTTAGGAGCATGAAACTGCACTTTGAAAAGAAGGGGTAAATTCAGTAGGAAAAAAAAAAATCCATGAAATCCCGAAGTGGGACACCTTCAGGAGACAGTAACAGCCTTGGAAGCTTACACACAGCCTTGCAGAGCACACTGGTCTCAGCACGACCTTCTTCCCAAGGCAGCAGGGCATCTTCCCTGCCCTCTGCCAACAGATCCCCACAGTCCCTCACAGAAAGATCCTGAATATCGTGGGCAACACTTTTCAGGCAGTGGAGGAGAGTCAGCCGCATCTGTGTGGGTGACCACATGCTAGACTACTTTGAAAATATTAACCACTGGTTATGAAGTGAAACTATAAATAGCTGTAGGAATGCCAGCAGAAGGAGAAAGCCATAAAAAACCCTTGGTACAAACAAGCATGATACTGTGCTTTGAGTGAACCAGGTTTGGTCCTCACCCCTTTGATGGGGTTTCTTCTGATTTTGAGCAAGTAGCTTGTTGTCTCTCAGCCTTCATCAGAGATGTGCAGAAAAACATCTCTGAGGATAATGTTCTGTGGTCTATGTGGTCTACATGATGAGAAACACAGTGATTCAGATATCATCTACTGCCTGTGTGTCACTGAGGGATCTCCTCTGGGTGTGAATGGTGAAACCCAAGGATGATACAGAACCTTTACATGGCAGCCTATTTGAAAGCCCTCTTTTTTATGTTTCGGTTGACAAACCGTAATCAATTTTTAAATCTCTCACAGCTGCCAGTATTAGGCATCTTTATATATAAAATAGATGTGTTTCCTACGGGATTTTTAAGTCCCTTCTAAATGCCTTTGGAAAAGAGGTCAGCTGGCTTTTTACACGCTGTTCAACTTTGCACCACACAAAGTCACAAGGAGGCCCCACAACCAGTAGTCAGCTCAAGGTTAAGACATGATTTTTGGCTTCTGATTATGTCTCCATCTGTCTCCTAGTGCAGTCAGTGGGGCCCAGAGGGCAGCTGGGTTCCCCTGAGTAGGAATCTGCTGGCTGGCTGGAGAGGTTTGGGAAAGCAAGATCTCCATGGACTAATGGGGGAACTGAGACACCAAGAGCTCACATAGACACTTGTAATTATGCGTGTGAATGTAGGTCCTAACTTAGAGCTGAATCCTGCCCAAAATATCACTTCAGCCCTTCATTTTCTCCAGAGGCTCTGCATGGGCTGCTAGGTTACATTTGGGGAATCCTTAGCTCATCCAGTGATCCTTGTGTGGGGCGCGTATAGACCTTCCATACTCTGCAAAATGACAGAGCTCTGGGCATTGTCGCCCCCACTCTATGTCCCGCCGGCATAAGCCCAGTGTAGTCCAAAGTTGGAGCTTCCTCTGGGGCTGGTCCTCCACTGTGGGAAGAACTCAGCACTTCAGAGAGGCCACAAACCTCAGCGCCTCTCTTTCCAAGAGCGAGGCACGCTTGTTCAGCCTTGCCTGCGTTGGTATAAACACTGTGCACGTAGATGTAGTTAATTAAAACTATTCCCACTCAATTTTCCCCCGGGGAAAGGAAGGGAGAAGAGATAGATGCTCATGGGAGAGGTACTTGTTGCATTGCTTAATGTGATCTGGAGGGGGACACGCAGCGCTCTGGGGATAAAAAGCCGTGGGGAGATGAGGGAGCACCACGGAGCACATGGAGACCTGTCCCTGTGAAGACATTTCCCTTAATCTGTGTACTGTTGAAGGGAAGAAGAGGTGTTTCTAGGAGAGAAAACAAGAGACCGAGATCATCCACTCTCCAAGGTGAAGACGATGGAAGCTTGCCCCGACATGCATCCACATTGATTTCTTGCTCCAGACCTTCAGGATCTCAGGAATCTCCCTTCCTCCAAAGCCCAGTTTTTGGGCGACTCATGGAAAGGACAGAAGAAGTCACAAGCGGTTGGGTGTGGGTATGACACAGCCAGGTCTGCGCACCGGCGCTTGGTCTCGGTGACTCAGCCCTGATGCCGCAGGAAGGTTCCAGGCATCAGACACAGAACAAGAACAGCCTACAGCTCTCCCAGCCTCTTCTCCCCAACTTACTCATGGAGACACCAGGGAGTCGCTTTTTGTGGTGTGTAGATGCAAAAAGGCTCGTTCAGGGAAAGCAAGTACTCCAGTCCATGCAACCACTGCCATGACACACAGGGCTGTTTTCCACCTCTGGGAGAGGCTTGGTTCCCAAGCACAAGGGTAGGCATCCTCTGCACTGAGCACAGGGCATGGGACAAGCCCTTCTAATGCATTTTCAATTTGAATCAGCTCTGGTGTCTTGCTCTTGTCAGCGCTGAGCAGCTTGGCACTGAGCTGGTGGTGCTGCCGTGGGAGGAACGCAGTCGGTACCCACCAGCACGTGGGGCCGTTTCCTCAGGTCCCCTGGTGCCTCCCAGCAGGTGTTGAGCAGTACCAGCTGCAGAGGAAAAGGTGGAGGCTTGTGGGACCTCGCTGGTGGGACCTCGATGCAGCAGCAGTTTGTAGCAAAAGCTGGTGTAGGAACAGCAAGAAGTACCTAGGCACCACCAAGGGATTTCCCCCTCCCTGGGTAAGAACCCGGAGGTGCAAAGGGGATGTGATCTTCCCAAAATAGGAATAAACCAACTGCACTTAGCAATGGGCAGGATGCAGCCGCTCATTAGGGCAGGGGGAATGTCTCCATGCAACCTCTTCCCTGTCTGGGAATGAGCAGACGGGCAACTGGGCAGCAGTGATGCCATTTCAGAGGGAGCTCTGGCATGGGATCCTCACTTGGGGCTCGGGTGCTTGTGACCCCACAACAAGAGGAGCCGTCAGAGAGGGCCCAAGCGAGCCCAAGACGTCCAAAATGAAAGAAAAGTCAGATTTCATGCTATAGGTTCCCAAGGACCCAAATTGCCACTTCACAAGTACAAAAGAAGTCAAATTTGAGAGTTGCTGTTTGCAGCAGAAAAATGTTACAGGGGAGCAGGAGACATTCAGTTTTAGGGGTTTTTCTCTCACTGAGGAAATTTCTGCACTTCAGTTATCAACTGAAGCTGAGAATGAAACACACCTGAATATTATTTCACCTTTGGGTATAACAGAATAAGCAGCAATATTAGAATATCTTCTTGCAGATTTATATATCGGAGCTATTCTTTTCCTATTTATAGGGATCCTGACAGGACAGAAGTATTTATTGAGAGTTAAATAATGACATCTGTTATCATGAATATCAAATCCAACGCAAGATGTTTCATATTAAAAAAGAAACTCAGGGCCAGATTTCCTCTTGATGAATATAGGCACAGCTTTTATAAACTTCTTTAAAGTTTCACTCTTTACACAAGAATAAAATTCAGCCCAAGAAGCTTCTCTAAACAAGTACTATACACATGTGGGAAAAGTGTTTGCTTTTTAAAAATGTCTCACCAAAAAAAAAAAAAAAGAAGAAGAAAGCAGAAACAAAACCCCAGACCTTTTAAGATTCGCTCCTTTAGGTGGAATCAAAGTGACCTCTAGTGATTCCCCGTCATCCGTGCAGCTCGGCAGCCGCCAGCACAAACCAGGAATGCTGGGATGGCACGCTGCTTCTCAACTGGTATAAATGAAGTTGATACCTGATTAAAGCTAAATTATAAGAATTAATGGCTGTTACACTGACCATTCCTACAAGTCAAGCATACAATATTTTCCCAAACTCTACCGTTTCTTTTCATGCAAGTTGCACATTGTTAGAAGTAGAGCATTGTTTTTATTAGCCCATTAAAAATAAGCAACACAATGAATTTATTAGTAGCTTATCATCCATGTGTCTTCTGGCACTGCTGACGTGCTATTCTTTGGGAACAGGCAGGATAGGAAGTGCGCTAGATTTGTGATTTTAACTCGTTTGTTCCTACTTCTTGGAACAGTCACAGGCTGATCACAAAATTATTACCAGTTGTGCAGCAAGCGTGGAGTGCTCCTGTGGGGCTAGGCCATACCCATCTCCAGGTTCAGCCTGGCTGGACAACAGGAGAGATTTTCACCTCTACAGGGTCATCTTTTTCCTCCCAAACTATTAAGTTTAAAAAAAAACAGAAGAGTGTAGAGAGAGGATGTTATAATCCATCAGCAGTGGGGGAAACTAAAAATATGTATCAGCCAAATTATGTTACTTTACCATGAAAATCAATAAGAAAGGGGGTTAGAAATGGGATGTAATCATTCAGAGGCAATGCAAGGGAAGCCCAGTCAGCAGCGAGATGGTTGTGTGCTCTGGCCTAATATTCCCCAGGGATATTTCAGGGTTGGGGAAGGCAGCAAAATTCATTGATTCCTTTGGCACAGGAGATAAGAATGGGCATGAAGGAGATGATGAGCTTTGCTGAGACTCGGAATGCAGATATTTAAAAAAAAAAAATCTTCCATAGTTTAGATGTGTCAATCTCTGAAACAGAACTGGGTGAAAACCAGGATATTTTTCCTGCCAGAAAAAAATCACCCAACTGCTTTAGTTTCATGCATGTTTTGAAGAAGTTAATCTCTGCCCCCTGATTCTTTCCTGCCCCGTCTCTATGTCCATTAAAGACCATGAGGTTTGGCATCTGCAGGAAGAAGGACAAGAACATCGCTTCCCTCTTGCTCCCTTTCCCTTTTGCCGGCTCTCCACAATGGTCATGCCGAGAGCAAATTGCTGCTTGAATCATTTCCAGGGCTGCTTTCGCATTCCCTCTAATTTTCGTGGAGGCTCTGCCGCAGCCGCTGTAATGAAACGTGCTCCCTTGTTGTGGTCAGTGCTACTTTCATCACCCACTTGCAATAAAGCTCCTTTTTTTTTTTTGCCTGGATTTGTCAGCACCTTCCACTCCCACTAGCAAGTATTATTTAGGGCATTCCTTAAGATACGTTTCAGGACTTCTCATGGAAATGAGAAGTTTTGCAATTGGTGTCGTTCGACTTGCTGGCTCAGCCTGACCCCCTGCCTGCCCCACCAGCCCCGCGAGGGATGCTGGGGGACCCTCCTGGCTCTCTGAGGGGTCCATGGTGTAAAACCCGGCTGTATTGCTAACAACCGCTGCTCTCTAGCCCCAAAACGCCCAGGTCAGACCTGGATGCCGGGCTGTTACTGTCAACCTACAGTTTCACCTGCTGCCGCTCAGGAGCATCTTCTGAATTCAGCCTCCTCCATCCTGGGGCATGAAGCAACTTGAATGAGTAAAATCATGCATGTGTTTGTCCAGGGCTTAGAAATTATCCAGAGAAAATGGATTTGTCATCAAATAATGAACCCAGCTACCAGAGAGACCCAGCCCAGGCCCTCTGCTTTGCCTGGGTAAGCCTTCTTCAGAGCCACAGTTGGGGGGCCAAGTAACAGGTCCTGTCCACATTTCTGCATTAAGGCAAATATGAGTCGACCTGTGTTTGTTTTTAAGGCTTAGAGACTGAAGGAAAACATTTTTATTTGTTGTGAGAAACAAATCCAATAAAAGCAGGTAGGTAAGAAGAAGCAGGGTCCTCAGCGCAGGATGAATGCTAACTCACTGAATTATCTTTTAGACCCAGATATCTTCATTGGTGTTAAAGCAACCCAGCATCTTTCTGTATTTTTGTTCATTTTTTACCCAAAGAAAATTGCACATTTTAATAAGCTTCTTATTAATTTTATTTTCATTTTGGATAAAGTTATATAATTTTAATGAAAGGCAACAGCTAGAAAAATGCATTTTGTCTTGAAAGAGTTACTTTCTGGTAAAGAACCATTTCCTTATTTTGAAAGCCAGGGCTGTGATAATCTGAAATACTTGCACAGCCTTTGAGTCCCAAACCTGAAAGCTGTAAAAATATAATTTATTTTATACATGCATGCTGTGGGTTTATTTTTCCAGCTAAGGAATGAGAATACAGAAGCTGGTTTCACTTTTGTGGTCTAATAGGTCACTGCAGATTTACCATTTTAAACATGTGCAGCCATAAATACACAACAAAACAAATTGTTGCTGCTGCTGTGATCCAAACCCCAAATTAAAAACAAATACAAATTAGAAATCCCCCTTAGAGAAATCTCATCTGTCTAAAGCTGCTGAAATATCATCTTGATGACAGAACTTCTCAGATAACAACAGCGCATAATTGTTGGATGACTTAGAGTGTTTTTACTAAACCTCTTTTTTGTTTATTTTGAATATCTTAATACTTACAGGCTTTTTAAAATTTCTGACTCTCTGAGCCATGTGATTGCATGCAAATTTCAGATTAGGTTGGGTTTTTTCTAGTTAGTTCAAGCCTTCATCGTTTGCAGCAAAGACGTTGAGAAGGTGAACCTGAAATCTTGAAGACTTAGAGGCAAAAAAAAAAAAGGGAAATTAAAATAAAACTTGAGTTTAAAATTATCTTGTATTTATGTCATGGTAAAGTTTGCATAGTCGAAGTTGGCATCAGGAGATGAGACAAAAGTAGCACAGTGGAACATTTAAATTCTTTGATGTTGGAAGCTACAGAAAAGTATAAACCACCCAGCTCAGCCTGTCTACAGGAGACTAGGTCACCCTGGTCCTCCATGGGCACCCGTTTGCAGGAGGTGCAACACGATGGTGTTGCATATTTTATAAAAGGTTCACCACTGTCTGTAGGAAGCTTTCCTAAGGAAAGTAGGTTTGACAACCAGTTTCTTTGAAAAGGTCTCATTGGATTTATTGGGAATGAAAGCAGAAACAGAGTAGAAACAGTAGAGTGCAGAAACAGAGACTACTCAGCCTGGAGAAATAAGTGATGCCTAATACACTCCTGCAGAACCTTCACAACTATCTGTGGAGTTTCATTTTTCCTGCCCTCGCACCCAAGAGTGGGCTTAGAAATGCCGGAGGAGGGACAAGGAAGAACAGGGGCTAACACGGGGCTGGGGAGGTCCCTTCTGCTCCCACCTCCCCATCGTCTCTTGACATGAGTTTCCAAATGGAGCCAACCTCCTCAACTTCCCTTGTACCAGAGGGGAGCGAGTCACAAAGCACAAGGCTCCTTGGCTGTGAAAGCTGCCAAGCACCTTTTGGGGCCAAAAGCAAAAGAAAAGAGCTTGCCAACAAAACCTTGTGTTAACTGAAACAGCGATGTCCTGACCTGCTGCCCAAATGCATTGTGAAGCCTTTTGTAGGTATTGAAACTAATGGCTATTCTCCTTGCATTTTCCTGGGCTGTGCCTGTGTTTTAGCCAATTTTGTGATACCAATGAAATAGGAAAAATGCATTTCTAGTCCTCTTCCGGCACTCTTGCGCAAAGCAGAACCAGTCGCTGACATACCTGTGGGCAGATCACACTCCTGGAGACAAGCTGGCAAGCCACTGAGCAGCAAAACCCAAACTTTTTGAAGGTTTAAAAGGAAAATTGCCAAAAGTCAGAATTCGTAGCTTGGCTTTGCATAAGAAAAAGCTAAAGGTTCCTGAAACAACCATCTAAAGATGAAGCTGTGCAAGGATAACTTTGTTCAGCCTGCGGAGAGGAGGGAGTCAAAGATAACCGAAGTATGGCTTAAAAAGTATGGCTTAAAAAGTACCTCGCAAGAGGATGCTGATATTGAACAGGGGGCGAACAGAAAAACGGCTCCTGGTCACAAGGGAATGCATGGAAAATGACTGCATCCACTGCAGAGATTAAACTTCTCCTTTTGTGTCCTTAAAAAAAGAAGCCTTGCTGCTCTTCATCCAAGAGCAGGAGGGAACCAACACGTGAGATGACATCCAGGAAGGATGATGTTAAACACGTCCATCAAATTGGCTGTGTTGGTGGGTGACTGGACAACTGTGAAGGTAGAGGAGGGAGGGACCTGAGCAAGCGTAGGGCAAATATCTTGACCCCAGCATTGCACAAGAAAACAGAACAGGTTTTAGGTGAAAGAAGGATCAAAGATACGGAGCCAAACAGAAAAAAGGAAATAAAGTACCGGATTGATTGGGTCAGTTAATGTAGTATGGCTCTTTGATAAAGTCGGCGATTTTATTTTATTTTTAGCCAGAACAATTGATCCAAGAAGAAATTGCCATCATGTTACATTAGTATATGCTACCTGAGCCTGGAAGATGGAAATGAGTGTGAGAGCTGGAGTTGTCAATGAGAGGCTGTGAAGGGCTCCCTGCAAAAATGAAAAGAGGAGACAAATGGATTTCCTCAAGAACTGATCTTTTCACTCATCTATTCTAACATCCCTGGCAGAAATTTAGGATTATGCTGTGGTGGGTGACGAGAGCCATCTTGCTCAATAAAGGTGACCAAAATGCTGGCCAGGAAGCAGGAGATGACCTTGACAAGATAATAGAAATCATGTGAAAATGAATAATCAAAAGTGCTCCTGTGCACATGAGGAGTAAAAACAGTTATTCCTGTTAGAAACTGGAGGTAAGAGAGGAGAATGAGCTCTACAGGCATCATCCCCCTCCGTGTAACCATCATGAATGTTGCATGCCTATGCAAAAAGCAAATATGATGCTAGGAGGTATCAGGTGAGGTATTTCCAGCAGATAGGGGAAAAGCTTTGGGAAGCAGCACATATGCATAGGAAGGAAGGGGATCTGAAGTTGAAGTTTTGCCTAGGATGAGAGCAAGTCTGATGAGGGCAGAGATGTAGGAAGAACCACAGAGGGTTGTGAATGATAAAGGCTTAGAGACAGGTCCTCTGCTGAAAGGTTGCCCGTCCTCCATGTACATAAACACTGGTCAGTCCCATCAGTCACAGAAAAATAAGTGCTCATCACATCTCTCCAGGAATTTCATCAGGTTTTGCAGATATCTCTATAGCTAATTACTTGTTATTTAAAGCAGTGTTTAGCTTGCACTAAAGAGATGCATGGATATGATGTTCAGATGAGATGTCCGGGAGGGCTTGCTTAAGGCTGCTGTTATCTTGGGTGGCTGCAGTGAAAGGGCTGGCGTGACGTGGGTTAGGAAATGAAGTCATAACCTCTGCAGTGTGGGCACAGGCCAGCTCTGCTCCTCTCCAGGAGCCTCACCCCACCCCAGAAGGGTGCACAGGGCAGTGCCTGATGGAGGGTCCAATTTTGTACTGTTCTGGCATGGAGAAACAGTTCACTGGTCAGAGCAGAGCCCAGTTTTTTCTCAGTATGATGAAGGGCCAAATCTTCAAGTGCAAAAAACCCACTCCAGATATCTACCCCCAGTGTCGAGCAGGTCTGTATGCTCTGCCACATCCCTGCCTGCCTGCGTCCTGCCCACGCCAGCCCGCTGTGGGACCCGCTGAGCCCAGGCAGTGCTCCGAAGCAGCTGAGGGAGAGAGCTGAGACGGCAAACTGTAATTATTTAGGATGAATTTGCACATCACGTTGGCACTTCATCATCTGTTAGATATGCTGGGTTAGTGCTTTGATCAGCGGGCAGGGTGCTTCCGGGGCGAGCACAGGCTGTGTGTTTGAGCACATATTGCTGGGCTCTGTGTTTGCTTTTCCCCAGTCCTACGTCGTTCCCAGGACCGATGACCCTGGCAGTGGGTCCAAACCCCACCTTCACTGGAATCTTCCAGTATGACTATGCAACAGATGTCCATTTAAAGGCAGCCAAAAGGAAACAGGGAGGGTAGGGGAGCGCCTGGGGCCCCTCCTGTGACGGCCCCACTGCTCACTGGGGATGCTTGCTCTGTGTCCCCGAGCCCCACAGCCCACGCTGCTGCCCAGCTTTGCTCGTGTCTGCTCCAGTTCCCAATTCACTATTTCTCATAGTGAGTTTCCTTCTGTTCAGGAACCTGCCTTTCTTTAATATATCCATTGTTATTATTGAATCAAAACCTTCCCTTTTTCAGCATCACTCCAGGTAAAGAAAATTACAATTAACCTGATTTGGTGGTGAGTTAATTCATTTAATCTCCAGGTGCCCTTAGTATTGAAATTAATACCCCTAAACCACTGCTAAATAGCATTCAAATCTCTTCCTTTAATTACGTGTATAATGAAGCTCATTTAGAAAGCAGACAGCAGGATGGAAATCACACTGCAGGCTTTACACCTCTTTCCCACTACCATCCAAATAATTTTTTTCCAGGTTAGGCTGACACTGACACTTTGTTCCCCTGCCCTGGATGGGGCCGTGCCAGCATCCCGGGGATGCTCTGCCACCCTGCCCAGCACCACCTGCCGACGCCAGCACTAAGAGTGGCCTCGCACCGCAGCAGGGCCTGGGAATTTTCAGCTCTGCCAAACACAGAGAAGAAACGGCCTCAGTGGACTCAGTTTGTGGTGGGCTGTGGCTTTCCCAGACATCCACCAGCAGGTAAAGAGGTTTCACTGGCAGCAATCTCTTCCCATTTCTCCCACCTCTCCCTGCATTAACCTTCCCCTCTGCTGCACATCAGCCAGGCCCCCGCCCCCCTCCAACACTGGAACAGCAACAGAATTGAGTTAAACTATTGTTTTCTATGAGTTCTCCTTTATAAACCTGGAGAAGGGGATATTCAGGGAGGGCCTTATCACTCTCTATAACTGCCTGAAAGGAGGTTGCAGGGAGGTGGGTGTCAGTCTCTTCTCCCAGGTGACCATAGGAGAAGAGGAAAAGTCCTCAAGTTGTGCCAGAGGAGGTTCAGATTGGATATTAGGAAAAACTTCTTCACTGAAAGGGCTGTCAGGCATTGGAACGGGCCTCTCAGGGAAGTGGTGGAGTCACCCTCCCTGGGGGTATTTAAAAGCTGTGTAGATGTGGTGCTCAGGGACATGGTTTAGTGGTGGATTTGGCAGTGCTGGGTTGGTTGGACTTGATGATCTTAAAGGCCTTTTTCAGCATAAGTGATTCTATGATACTTGGGTTTCCTACCTGGAGGAGGGCTGTGAGCTGGACAGTGTTTCCACTGATTCCTTTTTTCACAGAGAAAAAAAAATAAAAGAAAAAAAACCCACCCCAAACCTTTCTAATTAGTTCCTGTAAATGGGGTTCAAGCCTGGTTACATCACTGGCTCAGTCTGACCTCAGATTTTTTCACACACTTTCTAAAATGACGTTAAAGCTGGTTCTCTGAGAATATTCTGGGGCATTTGGTATAAACAGAGCCGATGTAAAACTGCAACAAAGGGTTCTTTGGTACTTTTTGTGTTTCCTTGGGGTGTTTCTAATGGCAAGGATCATATTCCTGTGGGAAACGTGGTCTCACTCTCCCTACCCGCTGCCAGCCCCTAGACCCCGTCAGCACCCGGCTGGGCAGCCCACCCACCCACCACACACCTCTCGGCACACCAGCCCCTGCCCAGACCCCTCTCCTGGCACGAGCAGGTAAACTCTGGCATGACCAACACCCTGTTCAGCATCACCCCTCCCCAGTGGCCTGCATCACTTCTGCCCAGCCCATTGCTCCATGTGGGTCCATGTCCCTCCACCCTGAAACGTTATTGCAGAGACAGGAGGAAGTGGAAGGTAAGCACTTAAAATGGATCTCTAATACACAAAATGGATTGGATGGACTTAGGCTCTTCTCAGGATAAAGGGACACCTTCCCAGGTAGGCTGGGCCCCCCCACCTGTCTGTGCTAGAAGAGGCAGCACGAACAGGGCAGAGGGTTTGGGAGGGGAGCAGGAGGTGCTGTCCTGGGGGAAGAATTTCTCCTCGTGCCTGTGGGAATTGCATCATGAACTGCTGGCCTGGGGATGGGCAAAGGTGTGGTTGAAGGACATATATCAGACTTAATTATTGAACTTTATGAGGTTGAGGAAGAAGAAAAGACCTTGTACCATCATGCACAGCATGAGTCATTGCAACCAGGGCCAAAAATCACCTTTCTTAATACCTTCCAGAGAGCTGGCAGCAGTCGTTCACCCAGTCTCTCACACTGACACATCTTCCCTTAAGATACACTCACCAACATAAAGCAACCTAAGAGAAATCTGAGGACTTCTGTGAAACTTGGCTTTCATGTTTCTTGTCATGGGTAAATTCACACCTTCACTTGGGAAGCAAAGCCAAGTATCTTGTAAGTACGTATCACCTTCATGGAGAAGGCTCCCATCCTTCCTGTTGCCCACTCCACACTTTAAAAAAAACAGGGGATTTGAATAGAGTGGGTCAGCATTTTTTTCATCTGCTTTCAGGTTTTTGATGTTTCAAAATGCTTGCCCTCAAGGTGCAGACCCCATGAGCCAGTAAGGAAGTGGGTGCTGATGACATGGCTCCTGGAGATGGGGATTTAAGGACACCCTGGAGTATGCTGAGAATGGGACCTGTGTTTCTCCACCGGCAGAGTCTCCCTGGTGCACTGTGGCCCAAACCCTGGCTGGGGCTGTGTGCTGGGGGCTGCTGTCACCCCAAACCCTTCCTCTGCTTTGTAAAGACATTTTTAGAAAGTACAGAAGGAACTGGGTACAAAGGAAAAAGCCTAAAGGGGAATAAACCCTGAACCACTCACTTTTTCCAGGAGGGAGAAAACCTCATTTCTTTCTGGTTGTCCCTGCACCGGGGCGTTTGGCCACCCGGACCATACTTCAGCACTGAAGGTTTCTCCTCACCTTCCCTCAGGTCTCCTCCTGCTGCCTGGGGTGAGCATTGCCCTGTGCCAAGCCCCTTGGCTGGAGATCCTGGCTCTGATTCATCTCCTCCATTGTAAAGGACCAGCTGAATGTTCACAAGCCCATGGGGCCTGATGGGATTCATCCCAGAGTTTCCAAGGAGCTGGCAGACGTTACGGGCGGGGGGCTCTCGAGCATCTACCAAAGGAGTCTGGGGAGGCATCTACCAAAGGAGTCTGGGGAGTTCCCTGCTGACTGGAAGTAGCCAGTGTTATCCCAGTCTACAAGCAGGGCGTGAGGGAAGACCCAGGGAACTGCAGACCTGTTTGCACAGCCTCAGCTCCTGGAAAAATTATGGAGAAGACCGTACTGAGTATGGTCTTCCTTCTTTCGATAGTATAGACCATGCTATCGTCAGGCACAGTCAGCATGGGCTCACAGAGGGAAAGTTCCATCCTCAGTGTTTACTTTTTAGCAGACAGGTGAAGCCGGGAGAGCTGCCGGAAGAGCTGCTGGGAGAGCTGCCGGGAGAGCTGCGGTGACCAGGAGCACGTGCTCGCAGAGTCCTTTCTTGCTTGGGTCTGTTCATTTGGTGGGTTGGCTGGTTTTGCGGGTGGGATTTTGGGGCTTTTTTGGGGTATTTTTAGGCTTTTTGGGGTATTTATTGAAATACTTGATAAACCAAGTATTTCTGTGCTCAGTAAACCACCTGCTTCATTTACCCTTTACCATGGGAGGAGAGGGGAAAAGTGAGGATGCAGCAGCTCCCATTTCTTAACCCTTCCCTTTCCCAGCAAAGAAAAACAGGTGGCTCCTCTACGAAATGGTGAGCTACTTCCAGTGGGGTAGGGGGAGGGTACTCGGAGGATGCCAGGGCTGCTGTCCCCAGCTCAGGGGAGATGCACCCTCCCATGAAGACCACCGGTGTCAGCCAGGGGCTGTCTCTAGCACACCGCCTTGTCACCAGTGCCCACCCCATCTCCTTCTGAGACCAAACCGAGGGGGAAGAAGCCAAGAAGGCAGTAGGTCACACCAGGAGGTGACCAAACCGGTGACAGGCTGCATGCGCACTAAACGGCCTCTTACAACTCATGGGACCTTGACCATTTGATAGGTGAACCTGTCATCTCAAAATGCAGAGTCTCATCAAAAACAGGCACGTAAAGGAGGTGTAATGAAACTGAAACCAGTGTGGAGCCTCACTGAGTTGTTCCTTCACTGCTGAGGCTCCACCAAGCCCTGTTTGCACCATGGCTCACGGCAGCTGTCTGGTGAGCATGGTCATCATCTTCTAAAGAAACTAGATGAGTGATGGTGACAGTGTTGTCAGGCTGCGGCCAGAGCATCCTCCCACCCTCCTGAGCTCACCTGAGAGGGTACCTGGTTTTGCTCGGGGAGTGCACAACACAACAGGCTCTTCATCTGTAATAATTGTTTGTCATCTGTTTCGACATAGCCGAAGTGTTTGCATCCTCATCAATGCAGTGACATAACCAGTAAGACCAGAGAAACACAGTGGCATGATCACCATCATGCTTATTTTTTTGTATCATTTCACGTTTCTTGCATGCTCAAAATATTTAGGGTTTGATTTGTGTTTAACAAAAAAAGGATTTGGCTTCAGCGTGGTCTGCAAGGACGCAGGTTTCACACCGGAGCACTGCAAGTCTTTTCCTTCCCTGTTCTAAGACAAGGTCTTCACCCTCCCCAGCCTGCAAACAAATGCCCTCATCTTCCTTCCCTGCAACTGATTAGGAAAGAATTAAAAATAAAAAGGTGCTTTTAGCTCAATCTTTGCGATAAGAAACACAAGGGGTTTAATTGAAATAAAAAGGGCTAAGAGACACTGACCAGTTTTAATCAATAATGCAGAGAATATTTTGGCTCTTGAGCTCATCCTCGGAAGATGTTGTGTCAAGGGTTTGGACCTCCCCGGGACCAGAGAGACAGGAAAGACGTGCTGAGTCACTAAAGACATCACCCTGTGCAAGAAACCCTCAGCGCAAGATGCTCACGAGGGGTTTAAGCAGCCAAGCTGTAGGCATAGGAACTGTCGGAAAGGATCCTGCCTTCTCCCGGGACAGCCCCTTCATCAGCAGCATTCACAGTGTGAGGACCCATTTCACCTCTCTGAGAGGGGGTAATTATTTCTTGTCAGTTAGACTCAATCACTGAACTCTAAACAGCTGGTGGTAGAGAACCATTTAGCCTCATTTACCACCGTGATAGCCTTTTAGCTCTTCCACATTTCACACCGTCTCTGCCATTTCGCCCATAAATTCTCCTTAAAAAAAAAAAATCATAAAAATTTATGAGGGGGGAAAAAAAAAAGGCATAAAATGGAGGCAGCTAAGAGAAAAGAAGATGAGGTTACGTACCCCCAGCTGTTTGAAGTGCAGTGATTGAGGGTCTCACTGATGAGGGATGATTACATTCCTCCTGCTCCTCACCCCCATTAAAGGCGATGTGCATCCTCCCTCTGGATACAGCTGATTAACAGTAACACAGGGGAGACCTGGGAACAATTGCGTCTTCCCTGTTTTGATGTGATCCATGAATTTTCCCAACCTTAGTGAACAAAAACAAGCCCTTCCCGGTAAGCCAGTACCTTCAGAGGTTTCCAGCAGTAGGAACCGTAGGTATCACTTTGCAGAGAGGCCAGTTTGTGGCAGCCTTTAAGATGGGGAACATACAATGAAATGATCTCCTCAGTCAGTTCAACGGGGTTTGGCTTCGAGGACTGGTTTTGTCACACAAAAATCCAGGCTAGAAATGGAAAAGGACACATTTCCAGCGCAGGGGTTGTGAAACAGCACCCTGGGCTCTATCGATCACATCCCAGTTATTTTCCTGGGATGCAGATTTTGCATCCAGCCATTGTTTGCAGAAGCCCTGGGTTCAATAATAAGGTTAATAATTATAATAGTCAAAAAAAAAAAAAAAGAAAAAGAAAAGCAAATGATAGGAAGTGACAAAGAACAGGCAGGTATCTCCAGATACCTGGAGTATCTCCAGAGAAATCTTAAATCCATCCCCGAGCAAATTCACAGCAGACAATGTTTTGTTAAAGCCCTATCTCAGCACAAAGTAGCAATGAGTCAGAGGACGAGCGTTTAGCACGTTATTTTGTAATTTGCTTTTCTATCAACTGTTCTTCGTGTTAGATTTTGGAAAGACATTACAATCTTTTTACCAATTAGATCACGCTACTGAACTAGACGTTGCCTGCATGCAGAATACTCGATGCCAGCCTCCACTACAACATCACTATTACCCAGGGAGCATCCTACCCTCTGCAGTACCTGACCCAGAACCATTTAGCTCTATAAAGCACTAAACAGACGCTTCATACTTGAGAAAGTGCCCAAACTCCCTGCGATCTGCCTTGGAAAGAACAGCTCGGAGACCAAGCGATGAGGGCTGGAAGAGCAGCCAGGCATCCCAACCCCTGAATAGCTTTTGACCACAATCAGAACACGTGGAATTGCTGCCTCTTACCTTTTTCTTTGACACTCTTCACTATTTCCCCAGCCTTCCAGGGCGGGATCCACGTTTCCTGAGGCTGTGGAAGGCACAGAGCACGGTGTTGTGCACCTGACTCACCGCACAGGCACACGAGGGGAAAAACCTGCAGGAACGCTCTCCCTCCGCTCTTACCAGCTTTGCTGCAAGGAAGGATCATGTGGTGCTGTACAGAATATCTACGTTTTGGGAGACAACAGCCTAATTTGTTAGTGACCCAAGAAAACAGGATTGGAAAAGGCTGCTGAGGCTATTTAGTCCATCCTCTCACTGTTGTCTTAAAATCCTTCTCATGGAATTAGAATCCTCTCAGTAATTTAATAAAAAGTGATTAATTACCCAACAACTAGTGGAATATGGGACTAGAATCAGAAGAAATGGAAATGCTCAGCTCCCAAGTTCTTTCCGAAGCATTCCCAACGCTGACCGCATCTCCACAAAATGATTTTCCTGGGTCAGGATCTTCACTTTTTCCCCAGCTGAAGGCATTTCTTCCCCTGGAATCTTTTCAAAAGAGCATGGATGGGTGAAAAGATTTTTTGTATACTCAGCGGTTACCAGAATTGACATTTGAAACCAAGGAGCAGTGGCACCGTGTGACCAGTCAATTCTCATTGAACCCATCTAAGGATGGTTTCTGTAGCTTAAGCCCTGGTTTTTGAAAGGCTGAGTGAGTAGAGCAAAAGCAGAGGAAATCTTTGATAGCTGAGCCATTAAAGAAAAAAAAAATCCCTAAAATAAATATTCACAAAGGGTTTCCAGCAGGGCAGTAGGGAGGTGGTTGATTGGGTTGTTAATTTTGAAGTCCAGCACTAAATCTTCATGCTACACATACTGATAATTCAATTCTGGAAGTGCCTGACCCATCCATCCTAAAAAGAGAGTAATCTTTTTTTCCTCAAGGAGTTCACCACATCTGTAGATCAGCTATCTGCAATTAATTTACTGCTCTCTTTCCCAGTGACTCCTACAGCAAAAATCCTTATTTATTAATACCAGAGTGCATGCTCTTGCACTTTGTAAGATTAAATTTATACTGACCGCTATTATTCTAATTCTTTAGCTTACCTAATTCCTCTAAGATGCCCCAATCCTCACCTGAGCCCTCCCTCATGCATCTCCGAACACGCTTGGTGAGGAGCAGAAAAGATTTTACACTCAAGTTTTCCTCCTGTATCTATGCTAGGAGATCCTCGTTGGCCTCCAGACCCTTTGAACCAGCCGCACAAGCCCCTTTTACCATCACCTGTCCTCAGACACTTGTTTTTCCACCCAGGCACCTCTGCAGCCCTGAAAGAACCCCATGCTACCCTGCTGAGCAGAAGTAGGGGCCTAGAGATGCTACCCTAAATCTGGCAAAATAATACTGTATGTGCAGCTTTGTCTGGCAAGTTTGAAGTTCAAGTCATACAACAAGCGACAACAGAGGAAATATGATAAGGATCGAGTTTTATTGACATATTTTTTGTACAATAAATATATTTACATGTTGACATCTTAAACATGGCATTACATATAAAAAAAACTTGTACATAAGATCATCTTTGTGTTGCCATTTTTACATTCACTTAAATAGGTACGACAAAGATCTCCTATGCGAGCGGAGGCTTTGGTATAGTTCAGTATTACATTCAAGCAATTGGTAGTAAACACCTTGTGTAGACGATGCTGTAGAAAACATGAGGCAGACGAACTCCCAGTGGAGTTGGTATGATACAGTCGGCTGTTGAGTTTACATCCTGAACTGCTAATAAACAAACTCTGTAATCCAGATTAGAGCAATACATTTGAAGTGATTCTCAAAACACCCAAATATATGCAGCATTTAAGACTTTACAGGTTAGGAAGGATCACATTCAGTAATAGTAATAGGAGGTAGAATCGTGTCGAGAGTGTTCATAGTTCTAGGTGGCAATAAAAAAAAAAAAGTGCTATTACTATCACTGAATTCAAGAACAGAACTCCTGAGGAAGTGAAAAGGATGAAAGAGTTGTTACTCCTGTTTCGCCTGGCTTGCCACAAAAGCTACAGCACACACACAAATTGTTTTAATTCTCCAAGATGGGTAAAACTGCAAAGCAAAACCGTTAAGTGATGCTTCTCCAGTGCTTTGGGATGGGCAGCATCTCCTAAAGTGTGATACCTGTAAAAGCAACCTCAACTTTATGTCCCAAAATCCGCCAAGAAAAGTACAGTACGATGTGCTGTCAGGGTGGGAGACCTAGGCCTTAGGTACCCTCAAAAGAGCTGTAAGAACAGAAAATAGAGCAAAAGACTGAATGCAATTCACTCAGATAGGAAAAGGTCCAGAGAGATGAACAGAGTGAACAGAAGGAACATAACAAGGATACCAATATCCTTGTAGGAATGGAAAAATGGGAGCAGATGAGATGGAAATGAGGTAAAGCATAGGGTAGAAGCAAAGGGTACCACAGGAAAAAGAAAGCTGACTTATATCAATAAAACTTGTATGCCATGGTATGGAAGATCAGCTGTGAACAAATGAGCGTTAGCGTCTTGTCTCTGCTGTTTCTGTAAGTGAAAATGTGTATTAATTAGAAGTTAAACCGCTGAAAGATGTTTCACCGTCTGAAAAAAATCCTGCCAAAAAAATGGTTTTGTTGTTATATAAATAGAAATAAAAGCATAGGGTTCCAAAGTCAGCCTGACAGACACTGGGGAAAAAAATACAATGCATATTAAAAACAGTTAGAGGCACACAGAGAAAATCTGGAACCACCGAACAAACGTCACATTAACACAGCAGTGCTTTAAATTGTGATCTTCTACGCAACATTGTAATACAGCTACATTTAACTGTACATTGGTTCTTTTACAAAATTATTCTTAATATGTAATACCTTTCGAAATTATTTAGATGGTAAAAATTGCTTAACCCGACTGCTGTTACATTAAATAAAAGCAGTGTAACCTGTTGAAAAGCAGCGTGTATCTAAAGCCCATTTCCACTTAGTTAGAAAAATCAGTCAGAAAAATCCAACCAAGAAATGAGAAAGCAACACAGTCACCAAAAAGACCCAGTGAGATTCCTGCCCCTTGAGGTTTTCCTTAGTGCAATAAGGACCATACGTTCCACCAAAACAAGAACAGAAGTAGAAAACTGAGGTGTTTTTTTCTTTTATAAAAAAACCCCCAACCCTGCAAAAAGCAGCATTATAAAGAACAAAATGATCCTTCCCAACCATATTATACCAGAAGATGGTATACGTAAGGATCCAATGTGAATCAGTGTTTTCGTACACAAGACCCTGTGCTCATGTGGATAATAAGCTATATCCATGATTAAAAAAATCAGGTTACAAAAAAACCTTACATAAAATCCTTAGGATTTGATATTAATTGAAGATAAAATACTCTCAAGTATTATGCTTATGAATTAATTAGCGGTTAAGGCATGATTTAAGGTAACATTGAAACAAAAGCCCTATGTCACCCCAAATGACCTTTATAAACCAGCTAACTTTGTGCAATCTGTTCAGTACGTTTCCTTCACATTTAACAGCTCATCCAACATGCTGCTAAAAAAAAAAAGCACAAAAAATAATTGAGAAAAAGGTTCATGTGTCTGAACAAAAAAGCCTTTTTGACAGTGAACAGGTGAAGCCAGATTTCTGCCTTCGAATATCACGACTCACACGACACACACGGTACTACGCGAAGGACAAGAACACCACAACACGATGCCAGAGAACAAATTCAGGATTATCTCCCAAGTCAGACAAAAAACAGGCCAACAAAACCCCAAGAAATGAAACCCCGCGCCCTCCCGCCCACCCTCTCACCCCCCCACCCCAGACAGGCAGCTACCGTGCGTAACGGTAGGAAGCGCCTACGGTGGCTCCCAGGAAAACAGCACAATCTGAAGCTAAACAGCTAAAAGCTGCCATTTTTCAAAAAGATACAAAAATTTCAGCCCCAAGTAAAAGGTTTTTTCTTATTCCAAGTAGCTATATACTGTTAAGAAAAAACGACAAAGACCCTTGAGGTTATTCTGCAATAACCTACAGCTTTACATAAAAAAAACCCAAAACTTTCATCTATACCCTTGCAGTGGAAACCTAATGTTGAAGAACTGAAATTCCCCCTCTGCTTGGCATTTTTAACAGCTGGAAGGCCTTTTTGAACAGGAACTTGGAAATCTGAAGTGAATCTTCAGATTTAAATTGGGGAATAAATGAGGTATCTGAAGACACTTCACAGAGGGGTGCCAGTATTCACTCTTCTTTCCCTGAGTCATACTGGGGATGTATGTGGGTCAAGAACAATATCCCTGTCTAAATTCCTTCCCTCCCACTACACAAATATTTGCATGGCAGCTCTTCCAGCTATGTCCTCCTCCTGCCTAGCACCACTTATACCGAGCTTTCCTGACACATCGTTCCATCGTACAGCAGGAGTGCCACAGCAGCCGCCAACATTGTGATGAACCAACCTGTTACATGACCAACTTGAATTACGTGTCAAACCAAAATATCCCAAACTTTTGAGAACAATGTTACAGGACAGACCTAAGTGGTACTTGCACAGCACAACGGAACAAAGCTAGGAAGCCCGTGCCTTGGTCTGACAGCGCACTGTATTTCCCCTCAAAAGTTAAAGGACAGAGATTTTTTTTTTTTTAAATAAAACTAAAACATTCTGCTAAAATACCACAGATCATACGGCCAATCCAATCTTTTAGTCGAGGCAAAACAGGATTAGTTATAAAGTGAATTCGCCAGTGCTACAAGGTGAAAACAAAATGATTTGGAAAAAAAAAAAAGATAGTTGGCTCCAATCACCTGCTGGAGTTGCCTATTAAAATCATTATAAAATTATGCTAATAAAAACTGAACAAATAATACACAGATCAGGATATATGTATTGACTTACTAGCATCTTTATAAAAATTTGAAGATATACACAAAAACACATCAACATTTATGGAACTGTATCCATTAAACTTAGGTAAGACAACACAAAAAAACTAACAAATAGCTAAGATGTGGTTGACTGTAAGCACTTTGAGTAACATTTTAATTTTAAAAGGTCAATATTTACATACTACATTAAATGCCTTTTTTTTTTTTTTGCATTTTGCTTCATATTTTGAATGCATGATAAAGAAAGAACAAGATAATGGTTGCAACAGATCTTCCAAGAAAATTAACTTGAGATGCTCAGATTTAACACTATGTGCTGCAAGAGAACACGGCAAGAACACGCCTGCCTAGCTTTACCTCTACTTCCTTTGGGTTTTTTCGGGAGGAGTCAACAAATGGAGCTAGAAGAGCTGTATCATCCAAAGTGATCATTGCCAAGAGATCCACTTTTAAATTAACGATCTGAGAACTAACCGAACACAAACATTTCAACAAATGACTCACCTAAATGCTACTTTTGCTGCTGAGTTAAGATATTGGATAGGTATGGTGGAAACACAGGGTGTGAGTATGTATGTACGTGTGTAACAAAACGCATGTAGACATACATACATATAGTAAGTTTACACGTAGTAAAATCCCTAGTACTGCTGCAAGAAGCAGCTAAAATCATCAACCATCAATCATCTACTGCAACCGCTTTTAGGGAGGATGCATCCAGTCATTAAACAGGCACTGCTTACGTTGCCTCCTACATTTACACAGATCTGAGGCGATTTCATGTCTATATTCCAAAGCCACACGTTTGTCTCAAAAAAAAAAAAAAAAATTAAAAAACCCCAACCCCAACTGAATAAAAACTGTTAAAACTTAAGTCGGCTGAACCTCAGCCTCTTTGGGATGGATTCAAAACCCAAAGCAGGAGCGTTTCTACAAACTTCTTTGACTTTTGAATCAAACCCATACTCTCAGGCTCCAAGAAACCCTCTAACCCCAATAATGTTGGCTTCTGATGGGACAGCTGATCAACTGCAGATGTTCCTACTGCTGAACTCAGCTGCTGGCCTGTCTGGCACTTGCATCTAACCCAGATTTCCAGGCACGCACTATCATCGCTCCACTCCAAAACGTCTTCCCATCCTTCTCATTACAGAGAAGCTGCTCCCTAACAGTGGGATAACTGCTCATTGACTTGTTTTGAAGATAAGCATTTATTTCTTAAAAATAAATGGTACGTAACCTGAGGAGGCAGCATAGGGGTCCTAGTGCCCATGGCGTGAGGAGTCAAACCGCAGGTGGCAGAGCGCGTCACCGCGATCGCCTCGCATGGGTCTTCAGGGGCAGCTCCCAATGGGCACTTCCTACCTGTGGCTCATTCTCTCTTGGGCTTGGGTTTACCCCGAATACAGTAACTGTGCTGGATGTTACTGAGTATTATGCATAAATGGGAACCATGCAGGCAGGTGTAAAAGTCACTCACACGCAAAAGTGCTCATGATGTTACTGCGTCTCATCACTAAGTTGTAAATGGGCTTAGAGTATTCTCTAAACTTATTTTTCCCAGTGCAATTATTTCCAAAGTACTACATTATTCTCTATTATTTCGATGAATAAAGAGCTCTTATTTAGACGACTTTTGACAGTATTTATTAGTCAGCCTATTTTTTAGTAACTTATTTGGAAATCTGGACCAAAACTGTAAGAAAGCCAATCAGGTCTTTGCGACTTGGTTACCATTAAAAAAAAAAAAAACAACCATTTCTGCTACTATAAACTTACTCAGTTCACCCTTCCACACTCAGCATGCCTATTTTTGGACCCCATTCACAGCTGCTGCATTACATACCAATAGTGTTGTTCTGCAGTCACTCAGGTAACAAACCTATTACATTTCTGTAAGTGCCCCCATTCAAATCGTAGAAGGAGTGCTTAAGAGTACTCCTAAAATAAAGGATGAGGCAAATGCTCACAGTCTAAAAGCTAAGGAAATGTTCATAAAAACTGGAATCCAATATAAAGATGACATTTTAATAAGTTTATTCAGAAGAACTGAAAAAAATTGTTCCTTTGGCAACACCATCTAGATGGTTCTAACCAAAAGGAAATATTATGGATTTTACTTCGAATGAAATAAAAAGGTCCTTAACATTTGAATGTGATTTTTGGGAACTGCCACATTCACCAGGAGATTCACAATGTCATTACAGTCCTGTATTTATTGGGAACAACGCATCAAACCCAGTCCTTTCAGTTATGGGTTTCTCACATTAGTCACAAAATAAAACCCAAAGAAAAAAAAAATCTAAATAAAGCATAAGGCAGTCATGAAATGCTAGCTCAAAAGAACTACTAGGAATGCACCACTCTTCCTGTGTAACATTTTTTAAGTGAGTCACTACGTATTTCTTTTTCCTCGTGTGTGGCAACGTCATTTAAAACAACCTAGTTACAACTTGGAGGTCACTACACCACAAGGCTACTGAAGGGCAAAGATCCTTGTTTTTAAAAACTCAGGGAAAATACATCCATGTTACTCCTACACAGGGTTTTATGGAGTAAGTGGAGTTGGAAGGAGAAGACAGAAGTCTGTGTTGGAATAGAAAAAGGCAAAGACAGACTTAACATATTTACAAAGATCAAAACTACAATTTTCCAGTGTCACCTCCAAAGCTTCTCCGCAGACTGCTATTCAGTGAAGTAGATCACGTTTAAATCTATGCAAGAATACCTTCTGTGCTCTCAGATATACAACGTAACTAACGTGCTTTGTTTAGAAAAGTGAGTTTTCATTCAAATACCTCACACTGAAGATAAGAGCAACCATTATCAAATATTCTTTGCTATGAAGAAAGTTTTTAAATCTTTCGATGTAAACGTTCTCTCTCAAGTCACTGTGGTCACACAGTAGGATCTCGAAGAACAGTGTCTACATGCATTGAGAACATTTTGAAAAAAAAAATCTGTAGTTCCACGTGGTTACAACAGAACGTGAACAAACAGAAATTCCACCTTTGCAGATCCTCTCAAGTTCAGCTCTTCTGCAGGACATCTCGCTGCTTTCTGTAGTTCAACGCAGCAATTAAAGACTAAGGTGAAAGGTTTCACAACCCGCCGGCTTTGCCACTGCCTCTTGTGTAGCTCCAGAGTTCACTTCTGTTAGTGCCAGGATTTCTCTCGGCAGACTTCACTCAACTATCAGTGCCACGTTTATGTGGGACAGATCTATCATGTGCCTGTTAAAAGAAATGTAAACCTGGTACTCAAACTGATTCTACGGGTGGAGAACAGAAAAGGAGGTTCTATGAAGGTCACTAAGAAACAGATGCTTGACTGGCTTAAGAGAAACATGGAGCAGAGGAGACCAATTTAATCTTTTGAAGGGAGGGAAGGAACTGAGGTGGCAGCAGCGCTTAATTATTTACCTGTGGAATTTCTGTTGAAATGCCAAGGCATGTGCTGGCTCCTTAAATTTTGCTATGGCTTTCCGCTGCTGAGGAAGCATCTGTAAACTCTGCAGAGACAAAAAGCCAAAACATAGTCTTAATATTCACTTAAAGTTCTACTTAAACAAAAAACACCCCAACAAAAAAAACACCAACAAAACACAAACTCATTTTGTACCAAACTGATTGAAATTTTGCCCTATTTCTTGTGTCTTACTGGTGTCCAGGGAATGGAAAGGGAATTCCAAGACTGCAGTCAAGGACCCAGCTGAAGGGTCAGAAAACCCAGACCATCACTCGTTAAGCAAAGGTGGCAGCTCTTCAATTCAACCCATGCAGATGAACCAAACCCTGCAGCCAAACTCCTGCCAGCTAAGTGAGAAATGTTCAGCTGGGCAGCGCTCAAAATCACACACAAGCAGCAGGAGTCAAGGACAGGGGCTTTCCACAGGTTAAACAGGACAAAATCAGGAAAAAGAAGAGGTAGGTTTTGATCTCTACACTATATACTCTCAGTTTTAATAAAACCAGGTGTCTAGCTTTTGGAGACACTAACAACCACACCACCCTGATGAGATGGCTTAGGTCACCACTTCCAAGTCCTCCTCGTAATGGGAAACCACGCAATACACATATACCCAGACAAGCCCATGGGATACACGCTTCCCATACCACAAGAGCAGCACTTCATAATGCTGTAGCTATCAGTAACCCCCCCAAAGTAGTACTGAGATCTTCCAAACTATACCATGCTTCAGCCAGGGAGTAAAACAACTCACGTCTTTGTTCCCTGTTGCAGCAGAAAAAGTCAAGGCAATGGCAAGATGATCCCAAAGAGCAGTCCTATGGCCTTATTAATGAGAAGCAATTAGACTTATTAAGGTTAAAGTTGATACTTTGGGTTAGCACTTCAGTTAGAATAGCATATTTTTCTACACAGTTTTCCTAAACAAATCCTCATCTAGCACAAGGTGCAAGTATAAACATTCACAGAATCATAGAATCATAGAATGGTTAGGGTTGGAAGGGACCTTAAAGATCATCCAGTTCCAACCCCCTGCCATGGGCAGGGACACCTTGCACTAGACCAGGTTGCTCCAAGCCACATCCAGCCTGGCCTTGAAGACATCCAGGGATGGGGCATCCACAACATCTCTGGGCAACCTGTTCCAGTGCCTCACCGCCCTCTCTGTGAAGAATTTCTTCGTGACATCTAATCTAAACCTCCCTGATTTCAATTTATACCCATTACCCCTTGTCCTATCACTACAGGCCCTTGTAAAAAGTCCTCTCCCAGTACCCTTGTAGGCCCCTTCAGATACTGGAAAGCTGCAATGAGGTCTCCTCAGAGCCTCCTCTTCTCCAGGCTGAACAAGCCCAATTCTTGCAGCCTTTCGTCATAGGAGAGGTGCTCCAGCCCTTTGATCATCTTCGTGGCCCGCCTCTGGATTCGCTCCAAGTGGTCAATATCCTTCTGATGTTGAGGGCTCCCCAGCTGGACGCAGCACTCCAGTTGGGGTCTCACCAGAGCAGAGTACAGGGGCAGAATCCCCTCCCTCGACCTGCTGGCCACACTTCTCTGGATACAGCCCAGGATACAGTTGGCCTTCCGGGCTGCCAGTGCACACTGCCGGCTAACATCCTGCTAACAAAGATCTCTTGAAAATTTATGTTCTGATTTTGGGAGAATATCTACTTATTTGCCTTACTATTTAAACCTCAAGTTTTATGCTTAACAACATTGACTATCAGGCACACAACAAGTAGGTAAGATTTTACCAGAGTGTGTAGGTCCTGAGCTGCTGCTATCCCACCCGGAGCAGATGGGTTATCGGTAGGGCATACAAACCAGTGTTCCATTTCGGTGGAAACCTCAAGTAAAATGACTGCATGCTCATCCTACTGGATAATTTCTGTCTCCTTGAACCTGGTATGATATGCAGTTTACAGCTGATCCTGCATTTAGATTATGTTAACAGTGATAAGCTGATATTAGCTCCGAATGTTGTTCAAGGCATTATCTTACAGACTTACTTCACCAGTTTCTGCTTTTGATGATTCCAAATACACGTGCAGGGAAAATACATTACATACAAAATTAATTTTGCATATCTTACTCATGTTACCCTGCTGGTTTTACACACTTAAGGTTTTTCACCTTTTTTGAATAATTTGGCAGCCTTTTTTTCAGTGATAACATTTCAGTATTTCTAGCAGCCACATTCTCAGTTTGAGTACTCACACATTCACTACAAAGAGATCTTCAAATAACCTGCCAGAAAGCTGTTATTTTTAATCATGCTCTTTCACCAGACTGTCCACTGTATTAGCCAGCTTACTTGTCAAGAACACCCTAAATTTCAAACATTATTGGTACCATTACTGTCTAATGTATTTCATTAATGTAAAAACCCAGAGATGTGCAAGCATTCATCTTTCATTCTGAAGTAAAACCTGAAGTCCTGCTCTAGCTATCACAGAACTTGCACAAAACCAGATGCTCACGTATAATGTTTTCAGTATTATTTTTGTTTTCCCACCATATATTTAACTTGTATTTCCAACACAATACTGAACATCAGGCTAGATCTAAACTTCTGTGATTTCTTTTCATCCTGCCTAACTACTTCTGAAGAAGAAGTTGTAACAAGTTGGAAGTTTCACTGAACAAAAAGCTCTTCTTGCATGATTCTTTATATAACCAAATCAACTAATCTAGTACTCATACATTTTTATCTATTGACTTGTTTACTTTTGAAGTTAATGCCATTTATTTGAAATTACTACATTTTCAGAGAAAAGGGCTTTTTTTAGTTACCTAGTATCATGAACAGAAACGACATCATTTTAAAGGAAGCAGTTTAGTCTTATTTGGCTCAACGGCTGCTAAAACTCCCATGTCAAACATGAAATTACGGATGTCTGTCCTACAAATCACCAGATGAGAAGCCTTGAAGCAAGAGCTAACTAAAACATCAAGAGGCTGGGAAGACCAATGCCAAAATAAGTTGAGAAAAAATACAGGTCTGAAAGAAAAAACCAAGAAAACCCCCACTGTGTGACAGTTAGCAGGAAGTACAACAATTTTTAATCCTGAAGAAAACATTTCTGCTTGACAATGTTTAATATGGGCAAGATTTACAAAATTCTAGTTTGCTTAGAAAAGGTTTTGTCCATTACCTGAACCAAAGCCAAATGGACCTACAAGCAAATCTCTGCAAAAATACCAGCTCTTCGTCAGAAGTCCCAGCACTCCTGCACACCACGCTTCCAAAAATACCACAAGGATGGCTACAGGGCACTGTGCCAGCGACCCGTTCCAGGTTCAAGTCCTAGAACAGCTAGTGCTCTGGCTGATCCCTGAATGCAACAGCACAAATGTCTTGCCCGCTACCGGTGGTTAAATTCTTTGACTGTGGGGGTTTTTTTTCCCCTCACAAAATCTAGATGACATATTCTAAGGCTCGAGTAATATCCTACTAAATGCATAACTACATTAGACACATTCGAATCTATATTCAGTATTTCTTTCAATAATGTTCAGGTACAGTAAGTACTACAGATTAATGGCATTTCTGAAAAAATAATTCAGCGTGTTGGAATACATAATACTGAAGTAAGCCTTAGCCTTATGATCTTTGCTGTGATAATAAAAAAATAAGCCTATCTCAAAAAGTTTCATGTCTCATTAGGAATTTAATCTGAATTCAGTATTATTCTGTTACCTAATGATTTTGAAAGGCTGGCTGGGGGGAGGCAGGGGATGGAGATGTGGACACGGGCTGGTTCTACTGACTTGTCTTCCCATTTAATGGTGGGACATTCGTGCTTCCTCCACAGGAGACTCCCTGTTGCCCCTCTGTGCTTCACTAAAATGTCCTTCTATCATGAAATCCTAAACTGAAATATCACAATCCTTCCAGACGTCACAGCACTCAGAAAACAACTTCATTCACATCATCTCTTTAAGTTGACCTAGTCAGACATTCACCAGAGGATGAAAATCCCTTCCCAGACCCGCTCAGGTGTAAAGGATTGACAATACATAATAACTTCCAGGGGATTTCAAATAACTGGTTACTTTACGGATTTGGGTGTACGGGTCTACCTTACAACACTTCCCAAGATCAATCTGAGACCAAGGATATTCTGGGCATGTTCCTATTTGATTCTGGAGAATAGATTCTGACACATTGCCAGCATTAAAAATAAAACACTGGTTTAGGCTGGGGAGACGTATTTTATATGGAAAGGATTTAGGCAGCACAGAGCTCCTACTAATCGTGATAATGTCCTTTTTCTGCTTCCTCAGGCAATGCTGTGGGAAGATGAAGATCTTGCGTTGACTGGGAAAAGCAACAACCATCAGATATTTCATGCTCACTCATGCTTTTGATTGAGAGTTTGCCTACAACTGTTTAAAAACACATTACCCAATGCAAAAATTAAAAATAAACCCAAACCCCTATCTGAGGCTCTGGCTTTTTCTGCAACTGAAGTATTACCAGTGACTAAAGCATGAATATCATAAAAGGGACCATTCCCTCTGCAGATATTTCCTTAGGCCTGCAGACCTACACTGCTCTCAAATTTCTCCATTACACACACTCTGTAATTAAATCTATACTTTTACAGCATCAGTGAAAATAATATTGAAGTGGCCTGCATTATAATAGCAGCACAATAATCTCTTGTTAAGCTTCACTGCAAAACAAAGAACCTTGACACAAGCAGCAGGACATCCATGAGCAGAACAAGAGATCTCTTCCAGGAAGCAAATATCTTCGACACCAAAACCCTCAAAGGTTACACAGAGAGGAAGAAGTTAAAAGGGAGATAACAGAGCACTGGGAGATGGAAACCAAGCAGGTAGAAGGGAGACTGGAGCAAGCACTCATTGCAATTATAGGAAACACATAGGACATAAGTTTCCTTTAATTTTTTTTAACTGAAATAAATCAACTACCTAATAGACTGTACATTCAGTTCATCGCTGAGTTTGGGATTAGGAGTGGCAGTCCATACGAAGCTGCTAAAAAAGGGTCTCTGCAAAAAGAAAGCGTAAACCTTCCTAACCAATCTCATCTCCAGTGTGTGATCCAAGCTGCTCTGCAGCAAGTCGAAGAGCAGCACGGCAGGCACTTTCTAGAAAGAGAGATCAGATTCAATTTGTTCTTCCCCCCAGTCAATAAAGGCAGACACATTTTTATTATCCTCACAGTCTCCTGACACCTGAAGCACCTTTCCTGGGAGTGATACTTCTTAGCCATTACCAACAGGCACAGAATTGGGACAGAACACATTTATTTTAGCCTCAGCTGCTGCAGTTGATCTCCTCCACCTTCTGTTTCTCCTTCCTGCTGCCTCTGACTTCCTACTGTCCACCTTTAGAAGTGCTCCAGCTCCATACCCAAGATGTGAGGAGAAGAACAGACCTTCTGTCACTGAGAGGGGCATCTCAAGCTCACACACTGCTCTACAGGCTCACTACAGAGCTGCTCCTCTTCCCCCAGCTCCAAGGACAGAGCAGGACTGCCCATGTCTTCTCCCACGGCTGATGGAGCTGGCAAAAACTCTCGGCTGAAATCGTTTTTACAGGCAGGAAGACCAGAGAGGTGACCACGCCAGGCCTGCACGCCTTGTGTGCCGTGTCACACGGAGAGCCACCCCGCCGACCTGCAAAAGCACTCACGTTCCGGGTGCACTCCTCCACGCGTGCTTGTTGTTTCCATCCACACACGTCTTCACACTAAAGTACATTCAGCAAATCTGAAGGCTTTGCCAGTGCAGATAGCTGCCTTTACCCTAACTGAGCACTAGGTAGCACTGTCACTCCACGAAAGCGAAAAAAAGCACATTAACATGTCTTTCCCTCCCGAGACCAGAAAAGAACGACTGCATTATCCCAATAGAACTCTTATTTGTAAAACTACTCCAAATACAGCTACAGTCACAACATCCTCACCCCCTCTGATAAACAGCCGTGGGGTTTTTCTTTTTCCTTTTTTGTTTCTAATATCAGATTTTATGATCTTAAATCTTCACAAAGCAATACTGTGATTTTGCACTGATGTTTTATGTTTGCAACCATCTGGTGTTAGAAAGTGTGTCTAAAGATGACAAAGGAACACCCCCGCAGAACTATCATTCAGGACTCAAATGATCTACAGATCTAGTAGATGATGCCCTCTGCCTGTCACCATCCTAAAAAAAAAAAACCTGAAGGTGGCAATAACTAACTGAACACAAGACTCTTCAGACAGTATAAATATTAAACCCAGATTCAAGAGCACCAAAGAAAAATGCACTGGGTTTTTCATGACCTTTGGAACTTATTAGCAATCTACTTTAGCAAGAAGTTCTGGATGGATGTGTGCTGAATGTCACCGCTGCAGAACGGTCCCCAGGAGGCTCTATTTTGATGGTGTGCTCAGAAATCTTCAGTGATTTCCAACACTCTGGAATGCATAATTTTTTACATATTTTACTTTAAATAAATTTTAGATCCAGCACTCAAATTTTACTGCAGGTACATTATTGGTATCTGAAAGCTGATGCTCACCAGAAAGAGTCTGACAGCAAACCCTATGTTGAAAGGAAGTACTTTTCCTGCTAATTCAATCATGTTTGAGTTGTAAAATGCAGCTATGTCTAAGGGGCTGTTCCTGGAGCACTAACTTCTTCTATTCAGTATCTTGAGAATCTTAATGATACCTTTTCTCCTCTGTTAATAACAGAGTAGCTTTAATGAAGCAAGGATGAGAATTAAAGTCTTCAGTGATTAGGCCAGAGGGTATCTCAAAGCTCACATACAGGAAAAGATAGTTTTCTCCATTTCTAGGGTATAGAAGGGAAAAAATAGCGAATTTCCAACAAAGCCTCCTTTATATCCTCTTAGGCAAGCGCAAGTACTCCCAAGCCCTGATGCACAGAACCAACACCTCAAGGCAATCTGATGGCAAAGGTAGGAACATTGAACATCAGAAACTGAGGACAAGGCACTCCTACCTTGATAACGACATTGATGTGACTGAAGATGCTAAAAATAAAAATCCAACTCTTTTGTACCCAGAAAAAAACAAAGTAATCTCTTGCTCCCCATTCACCCTATTGATAAATGATAGAAATCTTTTATCTTTACCCAGGGATTTGGGTGTTAGATATCAGCATGTGTCATTTCCAGACATGACCCAGGCAGGAAGGTAACTCCATGGAAGTTATGATTCAGATCTCAGATTTCTTTTACAGTTGTAAAATATAAGTTTGACACACACATTCCCCCCTAGGATAAATAAAACTAAACAAACAAATAGCTCAAGAGTTCAGCCCATTAAGGAAAGTTTTGCTGAATACAGCTGCTAAAGAGAGAATATTCTACACCTCGAAGATGGAGTCAGCTACAACTAACTCACCTTTCCGTCCTCTTACTATCTCCTGAACTGCATCTGAACCAGCTAAAAACCTGGCCACCTTACTTAATTTCCAAAAAAGCAGCTGGAATTTCTTACCTTGCTGTTTTCTCACAATAACCATCTCCCCACATCCCTTCTATTTCAATTCATCAAGCAGCAACATTTCACTTTGGAGATCAGAGCTCTGTACTACCCAAGATCTTGCTCTGGTCATGGCCATGACCGCTCCTTGCCTCACACACACTGTGCTCCCCCATGAAACCCCCAAAGTCCGCATGGCAAGGAACCCTTCCATTCCCTACTTGGCTCTCCAGAGGCTTCCTTCTGCTCTCCTCATTGCAAGTCACTTACATGCAACGTGGTGTAAGGGAAGAGCGAGGAAATAACCAAGCAGAGCATCCCTTCACTATCAGCCTCCTGACCATTGCCAGTTGCAGGGGATTTTGTACAGCTCTGAGCACAAACACTAGTAAAAACATTGATCTACAGCCACAAGAAAATCCCCTGATGCGCTTCAGGTTATTGGCCTCAAAATCTAGCACCGTCTGTATAAAAGCGATTGCTGTGAACAGGGACACCACAGATTTTTAAACATTTGGTTTTCAGTTCTTGTCTTACAAGGCACTTAAAATTCCTGTTGCCTCTTCTTCATTTGGTGTGTTACCACCTTTCATGGTACCATAAGAAAACCCAAAAAAGCTAAATATTGCACACATTGGTACCAGTCTCATTCTTCCTACAGAAGAACCAATTCCCTCCTGTTTATCTCACTATTCACACTTGTGAAACATCAGTCTCAAACAAGCCAGGAAATTTCTAGCCTTCTGCAAGTCAGACTTGGATTTCAAGTGCAGAATTAGCACAAAAGCCTTCTGCATAGTTAGCTGAATTCAAGCATCTCTTTCAAGTACTACTTCTAGATCTCTGATAAGGTGAAAACAGATGATGATTTAGAAAACAATTTCCAAAGGTACAGCTGATGCTGCAGCAAGAATACAAGTTCTGTTGGGCACAGGGATGTATCAAATCTCACTGGAAAATCGGTTATAATTTTTTTCCTAAGTACATCCTTCTAACTTGGTCTGTGACACTGAATTGAGGGACCAGAGTTTGGAATCTGCTATGAAACAGCAAATACTGAATACATTAAGCACATTCTCAGTCACTTCTCTCAACTGTGAGTATTTCCTAGCAGGGTTTCTATTAATCTCCTAATATTCTCATGCAAGATTTAGCAAGTAAACACTGAATAAATGTCCTTTGGAACTGTATGAATCATTTCCTACAGTACCACAGAACATGAAGGGACAAAGTATTTTGTGAGAGTATTTTTGCTTTCACAAACAAATTAAACCTCCCTGAATTAATGATGTAAATAATTCAGCATTATTCCATTTATTAAATTGAGAAGAAGTAAGGCAGAGTGTGTATCTTTAGGGGAACTGTATGTTTTTCAACAGAGAGATTATACCACTAATAAAGAAGTCTCAAAGAACAGCTCTTACTCATGCATTGCACTTGTCTGAAAAAGTGGATCCTGTGAAAAGGAGCGCTCATAACTGAAAAAAAAAAATATCAAAGAAATTCTCCTCATCTGTAAGTTTCATTATTCACTGACTGATATTTTCAAATGTATGAAGACTAAGACAGACAGGGCCTCCTAAGCCCTGCAGTGCTTTGAAAACCTGTTTTCCTAATGTCAGTTTAACTGATACATCAGTTCCAGGAGGCAGTTTATGAACAGAAGCTTCACAGTAGATATAGCAGTGTGTGTGTGTCATAACCTTGCTCACAGGCTGCTCCTGAAGAGAGCCTTCTAAAAAAAAAAAAAAATACAGAACAAAATCCTTCAAAGGAGACCGTGTTTTTATCTGAAAAAGTAGATGGTGGCACATGACAAAATCTCCACTGGGCAGTGGTCATTAAGTGTTTTTACTCCAGGACAGCAACGACAGGAAAATGTAAATGTCAAAGAGGGTAGGTACAAGTCAGCAATAAAAACAAAGACAGCAACCAAAAATACATTTACTTTGATACAATCATTTCGCTTTAACCACCCCACAGAATGGACGGGCTTGTATTGCCTAAGAAAATAATGGAGATGGCACAGAAACTCCAAAATGAAGGAGACTTTTGCAGCAGGAATGTGATAGTTAGCAAAATCCTACTGAACCTCCCGGGCCGCAACATCATCACGCGCTTGTCTTTGCTACCAGGTGTATCGTGTGTGGGTGGGGGTGCCTTCAAACATAAATTACCAATAAACACACATTGTATTTAGTGTCAGGGAATTAATTGAGCTTTCCGGAATGAAAGCCTTTTGGCACAAAAATGATAAACCGAGGTTGACCTACCTGAATGGGTCCCACTGACATCAGCAGGTTTTTCAGTTGGACATCAGTAGTTGATGAAGAAAGCCCTTCAACTGACACGATACAGGGCTGAGGTTTGCACTCCACCACTCGCAGGTTCTGTTTATTTGGCATCAAGCGTCCTCGGCCCATCTGGCCTGCTACTCCTCTGCCTCTGCCGTGCATAATGACCTGCCAACAACAAAAGTAACAGTACTTTGATTTACTTACCTAGTGCTTCTGCTCACCGCATCTGACAGACGATAGAAAAGTTAGTGGTTTGGTTAAAGACTTGATTAAAGCATGCATTGATTTAAAACAGCTTGTTGCTGTTTTGCTGATTTGAAAGGCCACTTATTAACATATTCATCCACTGCTTATATAAACCTCTTCTAGAAGGATAGCAATATTGAATTATATATGTGGCTTTGAGGCTAAAAGCCTCAGCTTTAGCAGAGCAGTGGAAGGTCTCAGTCCAAAACACAGAACCTAGTTTTCAACACTGATCACCTAGGCAGCATGTGTTCAGCTCCTGCATTTTGAACCTGGCCAAAAAAAACAACCCCTACCAGTAATCCCTCTCCTTTTTCTCTTCTCAAGCCACAAGACCAGCAAACTGCTTCAAGCACCTCCAATCTCTATTGGTACCAACTTACGGTCTATTATCAGGATATGCTAAATAACTTTATACCGACTTTTTGTCAAAGTTCCTTTCCCCCAAATCCTGTAGGATCTGGCACCACGGTATCTTCTGGAGCAGGAAATGTGTGGATTTATTTCTTACGCATCAAAGGTTGAACAGTTGGAGAGAGGAAAATAACAACGAAACAGAGTAACAAGCATTAAACAGAGCTAACACTTAACACTGAGTTAACACGGTTTCTTGATTCCTACTCGGAAAGCCCACGGCGGGTAACAACTTTTCACACACCTCTGCCTCAGCAAAGAAACTTTATCCTCACGTGAAGTGGGATGATTATGGCCAACAGTTCAAAACCAAGAAATAACTTCAAAGCCAAAGTACCAGCTATTTTTCCAGGGAGCATGCCAGCTTGCAGAGGCAGAGAAGGCACACACCACTGCCACCCGAATCCTCTCCCTGCCTCCTCCAGCGCATGATCAGTGCAAAATCAAGTTACAAGATCACCAACTGTTTTGAGCGATACCAACTTTGAGGATCGACCAAGAAGCATCCTGAAACAGTTGCTGTGCACTCCTCTGTATGCAGGAAACAGACGGAATAAAAGCTTAAGCACAACTTCAGAAAAACTCTTGGTATCCAACGTGCTTTCTGGCTTTAAAACCATCTCCTACAGTAGCTATCTTGGGACACAGGCTTTTCTCCCAGGGAGTAGTGTGCTGGCCAAAGTCAGCAGATGAAACAACCTGCAGGCATCTCCAGTCTGTGCGGGGTACAAACAGGCCTCTCTAGATGAAAAGCTTTATATGCAATTATGCATCTCCTGGGTCATGCAGCCCTGTGCTAGCAATTGACAAACAGAATGCGAGGTATTAACAACACAGCTAGACAGTAGAACTTCTAGCAGCAATATGCATCTAAAAACCAAAAATCACCTTTTTAGGTTGATGGATTCCCTGGATGTTTTTGACTCCTTGAGGAGCTGGTGAATGGATCTGTGCCTGCTGCTGCTGTTGGTGCTGCTGTTGTTGCATTCCCTTTGTCAATGTGACCTTCCGCACTGGCTGCTGTTTCGACTCCGGGGGTTGTTGAGGCCGCTGGGGCTGGCTCTCTGGGTGAAAAAAGCCAGCATCCTCTCCCCCCTGCTGAAATCAACAACACAACAGGCAGCTCAATGTCCAGGCACAGCAAACCCTCGCCCTGAGCTGCCTCCTGCCACGTCCAACTCGCTCAGTGCACGGAGCAGTTTGCTTGCTAAAGCAAACCGGCAGCTGCGGCGGGCATGTGCCAGGGCTCAGCCTGGAAATTGTGCTTCAGTCTAAAATAAATCCACGGTACCTCAAGTACAGTTTACTTTGTTCAGGCTTTCTTAAATTACGATGTTCAATAATGCCTTTTCATATAAGGGGAGTTTTCTCTTTCCAAATCATTCTTTCTTCCAGGGTAACACGTGAGCTACGGTGTGTGCCGTATTTAAGAGACACATACACACTGCAGAAGCAGCAGCAAAGAATTATGAAAGCTGGAAGAACCAGGCAACTACTCTGCTCGTCTTTAAAATTCCAACCTCTCTTCAGTTAAAAAACGGTATTTATTTTGAAGCGTATACTTATTATGCCAAACTCTATACCTCAAACACTGTCCGTATTTGGAACAGTTCATCCCCAGGGTTTTTTGTTTTATAAAGCTCTTATTATAAATATTTATAATGACAAGCCCAATGAAACACTATCTCAGTGCCTCTCTAATCCAACGTAGCTCTTTTCACTACATCTCTCAGAGCAATCAAGCACAGTAAGAGCACTGAGAGAAAAATGATTCCCTTCCACTGCCTCTACCCAAACAGTTCAGTGTTTTCTACAGACAGGTGATTCTTGAATTTGTGTCCCACTGTCCAGATCAGGTCAGTCACTGAAAAACATCCCATGGAGCAAGAGGGAGCAGAGCCCAAAAAAAAGATCAGGTACTTCTTCATGTGAAAAGAACATCATGTTATTGCATGGTTTCAACAGCAGTATCTGTACCCTGACTGGACTCCAGAACTCATACTACTGAACATGATACCTGAAGGGGGAAGGCTTTGTCTAAGTCCCTAACCCACCCCAGGTAACCCTGTGAAAGCTCTCAAATAGAAGGTATGTCTTAAGGGAAAAAAAAAATATTATGAAATTATCTTTATTTACATGGGGATTTTTCACCCTTTCCCTAAATATTCACAAATCTAAACTCCTTTTGCATCTATAATATACGCCACAATCCAGAGAGTTTCATGCTAACTGGCATGTTTCTTGTGGATAAGGAGATAAACCACAAGCCTGCAGAAGGAATAGGTTTATGGTCTAAGAGCGAGACTATCTTAATTGAGAATATACAACATTACCTCTTTACTGGGATTAAACAAAAGCAAAAGAAACACCTGGTTACTTAGTCTCTTCACTATCATGTGAAGAGAAATAGTCCAGTACAGGTGATATGTAGGATGGTCTCATGTTTTCAAGTTCACCAGTTTGCAATTGACGCTCCTAAATCAAGTCCTCTGTATTACCAAGTATATGCAGGCAACAACTTGAAGATCTCAACGACTTAAATCCCAGACAAATCAGCTTTATCACCCCCTTGCACCGTTTACTCTTCAAAAGCACAGTCTGTCACAGGGAAAATCTTGAAGCTCTTCCCACTTGAGGCCTTTTGTCCACAGTGTCCAAAGCAAGAAGGCAATAGGAAACTGCATCTAGTTTTTCCACTTCTAATCACGTATGGTTTTTTTCTCTGCTAAACTGAATGGCTGTGTGGCTTCACAGGAAATTGTGCATACAAACCTCTGAGAGACGTAAGTAGTGAGAAATTATAAAGCTTTCCCTTCAATTACTGCTCAAAAACATAAAAGCAACAGCTCTCCTCCTCTCCTGAAAAACCCAAACACATGCACGCAAACAAAACCTTACCAGGAAACCAGCATTAAATCCTCTCATTTCAGAATTAGTCTCAATATCAGCATCACTAAGCCTTACACCCTGATCAGATAATTTCTTTTATTCCATTTGAGAGCAGCTGGAAGATGATGAAACCAGAAGGAACAAAAAAAATTCTAGGAGGAATTTAAACGCAGTAATTGGGAGTTAAAAATCTAATCTCTGCTAACTGCCTGCTGTTGTTGCTGAAACAACCATAAATATCTGCAACCATTCCTCTCTGAACCAAAAAGCTATCCCAGCACATGGGAAGAGCATCTGAGGGCGAAGCCCTCAGGTACAAAACGCATCGAACATGCTCATTACTGAGACTTCAAAAGCAAACAATCATTTCCTATAAAAGGCTAGAATGGCCAACAACCACCCAATATTTAACTACCAACCTCAATTATCACCAAATAAAACCGTATAAACTAAACACACAATTATTACAGAGTCAAAGACATAAGCACACAACCTCGGTTCACACTGACAAGAAATTTGATGTGGTTTGTTCCCTGCTGGGGTCTCAAAAGCCACCTTTGGGCTTCACTGCCAGCATGAAGCTCCTGCAAAATCTGGAAAGATGGAAACATCTCCAGCCTCTTTAATGTATTTCAGAATATTCAGAACATTTCAAGCATCAGAAAACCAATACAAAACACTGGGAGTGACAACAGACCATAGGGTAAGAAAAGGGGATGAAGCAAGGTCCTGCAACAAGGAAAAAAGGACAACTGGATCAAACCCTGTCTTTATACAACCACTCTGAACATCTACTGCTTTCTGAGATGACCTGAAGAGGGGAAGCAGAGATGAACCTGCAGCACCACTTCCCAAGAGAGGTCCGTGAGTGAGTGACTCGGTCCTCAAGGACTAAGCGCTCCCTGCAAGTCGGCAACACATTGTTTTAGGTTACAGGTAGCCCTGGCTTCATCAGAAGACAAAATCCTAATGATTTTCAAGAAAACAAAACCCAAACATGACTCCTAGGGCACTATCTGCAAGCAAAATGACACAGCCTCAGATAAACCTTAGCATCGATCCCTTTTTTCACTCATTAGACACGACCGTACAAGGACAATCGCTGTCCAAGCCAAAGCAACAACCTCCGCAGCAGCGTTTAGCGGCAACTTGGACTCACGGCCACCACCCTCCTTCACAGTACTTCTGCGAGAGACAACTAGTGGTTTCCTCAGGCACGTCAGTGAGAACTAAGTCAAGCAAAACACCCACAAAGAGCTTTTAACATCGGGACTTAGAGCTGTGAAACTTCAGAACGTTATTTACAGGTCACGTGCTCATACGAGAACATTCTGGAGGGCAAGAGGGACGATTGTAAAGACAATGCACGTCATGCTGACTCCTGCCGTTCACTCACGCGGTGCACAGCAAGCTGGCACCCAGAAGGGAAATCACAACACACAGCAACGCTACAGGCAAGCGGGTAAGTGAACTAAAGCTGCATTGCAGAAGCGACAGAAGCCAAATTGCTAACATCTCTTCTACTTAAAAAGTCTCAGTTCTGTCTCAGTTCTGAAATGAACTTCCTTCTACTTAAAAAGTCTCAGTTCTGAAATGAACTTTTGCTTTTCCTAAAGATAACTTCTGTATTGCTGATTTTTCACTAGCTTACCTCACTGCCCTCCCCAAATCTAAACACACAGCAACAGGAGGTTATTAAAAATATAAGTCCTTTCTTGTCAAAATTCATATTTATCTTTACCATTATTCATTTAGTTCCAGAGTAATGAAAATGCCTTTTTTTTTAAGTGGCAGGAGTTGCGTTCAGGGGGAAGTATAAAAACTATCTTTAAAATTTCAAGTACTGCAAGACTGTTAGTGGTGCCCAAACGACAAATAGTTGATTTCAAATACTGCGTGTAATTAAACAGAACTCAACAGATAGAGGCAGAAGTATTTAATCAACACAGTGAATGGTTTTCAAACTTCTACTGTGGAAGAGCCTGCAGAGTTTGATCCGAAACGGGACTAACAAAAAAGGGAAGTTACGCCATTCCACGGCCAAGAATTTTCGATTTTGATTCTTATCGAGGCTTTTTTTCAACAGTGAGACTCTCTCACTATACATATATATATAGTCAGTGTTGGGTTTTGAGAAGCATAAAGACCCTTCTGTCAAATACAAGATCACAAATTCTAAAAGCAGAATTTTATGAGGGACTGCTTGAATTTAGCAGGCTGAAGCTCTCTACTCTATCATAATCATTATGACAGTTTTACAATGAAGATGAAGTTTATTTACCACCAACATTAGCAGGACAAATTTATTTATAACAAATGCTTTAAAATGTACTGATAAAAATGCCTATTGATACTGTCAGAGCTGCTCGCAATTTGACAGATCAAATCTTATTTTCATTCTTAAACCCCATGAAGGAACGGTATCACCAACTTGCATTCTGTAGTGAGCAAATTGATTAATCCCCCTCTATAGAAATCTCAACTCTTGATTACACCTATCAGACGTTAAGCAGCATTATTCTAGAGTGACAACACTTGACAAATTCCCAAACCATTTTTCTCAGCCTTTGTGGCCCTGCTAGCTTGTATTAACCCTGATGAAAAATTAATTTTCCTTATCTTCTGCTAAACCCCAAAATCCAAATCCGCCAAACTGGCAACTCTTTCTGTAAAGGTATTATGAAAACCTCTAAAAGATTAATTGCATGTCTTCAGGTGACATTAAATTAATTTCTGTACTCGTGACAGACATTTGATACTCCGTACTGAGAGGACAGATAACATTGTCAGGATACAGAGAAGGACAGTGGTGCGGTGTCCCAGGGCAGCCTCTTATGAATTCTCCTCTCGATAAGGCCATACTTCACTGTCACTGGCACTGTTAGTGATCTTGCGGCCCATAGACCTCACTGCACAGGTTTCTATTAACTACGACAATGCTGTGTCTATCCACGTAATCTTTATAAAGCTAATTCAAAATCACCCCGTAGTAAAGGGATGCGCACGCCGGATAACGCACTCAAAGGAAATAAACTCCGAGTGATTTCAGTAAAAATAACAGAGGAGCAAAATGTTTCCATCTTTTTTCTTAGATGCACTGTAACTCAAATTCTCCACAGCACGATGAAAGCTTAAATCTTGCAGGGAAATCTCAATCAAAAAGTGTCTTGTAATTGATTTCCTTTAAGGAAAGAGAAACCCCTCATGTGTTACCAGTTTAAGTCAATATTTCTAGAAGCAAGTACCTCTACAGTATGACAGTAGTCAAGAGGGAGGGGAAAAAAACCCCACCTTTTAGGTTATTAAATTCAAGGATAAGAGAAATCACTATTCACCAGCCATATAGGTTTTCACGTGTAAACTTCTATTTTACTAATACTGCGACTTGACCATAGTAAAAGAGACAGACATCTACACAGACAACCATGATGCCCATGTGACAGAGAAAACACCCGTAAAGCATAAACCAAGTAGAGCAAGACAGATTCATTTAATATATATGAGTATTTTCTCACTACACTTACCAGAAACATATTAAAGACAAATCCTTAGTAATTAGCTATTTCTCTTCGACTGGTGCTCAAAATGCTTTACTACTTTGATACAGACAGTTGACAAACTGGAGACCTGGGAATAGGAAGCCTAATCACCTGCCAAATATCCCACAACCAAGTGACATGACCAAGCACTGTTTCTGAACAGCTGAAGATCTGTTTTCAGTCTGTCAAACGCCACTGAGAAACACCTGGAGATCTCCTTTAAAGGCCCTCTAAGACCTTTAAAAGTATTTTTAAAATTCAAGAATAGCAGTACTTAAACTCCTGCTCTCCAGCCAGGCTGGAATACACTATCCAATTAACAGACAACTCATATTAACAACCAGTTCAAGGCATACAAATGGTACGGTTTTGACTCAGAGTAGGCACAGAAACAAGCTACATCGGACTACAGAAGCTGTAGAACAACCAAAGCAATCCCCGTGCACACAACAAAAGGCACTTGTAGTGCTGGCCAGTGAATTACAGGTTCTTTTCCCAGCCTAAAACTTTGGTATAGGGCAAACTTACATCAGGCAAGAGCACCCAGACTAAGCAATAAATAAATAAAATGCAGAAACAGTTCCCTCCCTGTGATAGGGACTGCTAAGCTGCTTCAGCAAGTCATGATGTGATGACATCTCCCGTGCCTAATGGTGTATGAGAAGTCAGAAGAGGAAGAAGAAAGTGTCTTGTAAAAAAAGCAGCTAATTCCATTTAATCCCATGTACTAAAGGAATTCTTAAGTATCCCCTCACCTGCCTGAGAGAAAAACTAAGGCATGGAGAAGTCCTGGCCAAAGAGATGCTAGAGCATCCTAGCCACACGTGTGTTACACTCAAGTTTCAGCGGGAGTGGCAAACACAGCTGATCAGATACCGAATCAGAACTACATGTTTTTCTCATTCAACCACCCACCAGTTCATTATGAAAAAAAAATATAAATTGTGTCAAAGCTACAGCAAAATCTAGGTTCTGGGCTGGATAGGTGTAATACTCCCAGAAGTACCTTCATTTTTACACTGCTGTCTGCAAAACACAATGCAGACATCAATAAACATGCTTTTGAGCAAATTTTCCTGGTTCCCTTTTCAGTTGCCAGTCATAGGGGTAATTTTCCGTACAAAGAATTTTAGCAAAGGCTGGACATGCAGAGAAATCACTAGGGGAATAGGCTCCTGCCGGAAAATACCAGTAATTCAAAACTGGGGATGGCCAAAAGCTGCTGAAGCCAGACACCAGCTACGGCACAGAAAGCCAGTACTGGGTATCTGCAATACTCAGCAACTCAGAAACCAGTAAGGCTGGAACTTCCCTTCTTGTGTCACGTCTAGGTTCCCTAGTTTGTGTTCCTTGAAGCATAAAACTAACAGCAAGTTGGAATCCCTCTGGTGTGCTGCCCTAAGCTCCTTGTAGAGCCTTGACATGGCCAACCCCCATTACCTCCCCCACAGCCACCCCCAGCGCCAGGACTGTCCCCGCTCACAGCCACACCTCTGTACTAAAGGTCTATTCCAAGCGTCAGATCCAAAAAACCATTTAACAAAGGCATTTCTCAAAACATTAAATTTCAATTGGACAAATCTGCACGTTTCCCAACTGGATTCAACCAGTCTTCATTTGAAAAGTAGCTCTTTCTCTCTATAATGACTTCAAGGGTGTCACGGTTGCCTTTAGTCATTTTTATCTGGAAACTGGGCTACTGCATGCTCCCTAACACCAACATCCTATCAATATGAATTTTGCACTATAACACGACAGCAGAAAAACCCTCCTTTGAGACTTAACAAGAGCGACAAGCAATACTAAACGCCCTGCTTTCAGGGTGTTCAGGAGGAGGCAGCACTCAACATACAATTCAAAAGTCTCCTGAGGAAAAGGAGAAACCTGTTCTGCAGTCTACAACAGGCAACACGTTATTGCACTTAGTTCCAAGATATCCACGGCAAAGTTGAATTCAGTTTAGGTAGATAACTCTTCCTTCTTTCAAGGATTTTATTACAAAAAGCACTACCTGCGTCTGGTTTGGCTCCGAGTCCCTCCCGTTGTTACGTGTGGCCGCATATGCCCATGTGTTTCGTTTTCCCAGTAACCAAATACGCCCCAAATAGTCCAGCAAATCCCACCTCACTACCCCCAAGCCATAAAATACTCGGTCTCTGTAGGAACCATTCTCAGTGGAGGTCTGGGAGGAAAGGGTTTATTGCTCATTTTCCAATGTTTCATGAAAATACTTGGCTTTTTCATAACCAAAATAGCACAGGACTCCCTAACTTCCTTTTTTTTTTTTTTGTGGGTTTGTTTTTTTTCCAGTTGGAATTAAGCAATTAATGTCTATTTGTGAAATATTTCCAGAGCCTTGTAGTTTGTGGCAGGCAGAGTCCTTTCTCATCAGAATTCACATCAGTACTGCCTCAAAGATCTTGCCCATTTTGACACTCTCCGAAGGACAAACACGGTACCCGGGAATTCAGCGATCACGGTTCCTGCAGCTCCTTCAGCCAGCTGCGGGCAGAACACCGACATTAGCCTTACCTCCTTCACATAGTGGGATATGAATAAAGCACAGTGCCATTCTCCCGCTTCCTAACAAGTAGAATCACAGAATGGTTTGGGTTGGAAGGGACCTTAAAGATCATCCAGTTCCAACCCCCCTGCCATGGGCAGGGACACCTTCCACTAGACCAGGTTGCTCAAAGCCTCATGCAGCCTGGCCTTGAAGACATCCAGGGATGGGGCATCCACAGCTTCTCTGCGCAACAAGTAATGGCATGGTTGCAGAGAGAGTTCCTGTGTTGTTCCTTGCAGCTGGTAGCGCTGCTGAGCTGGGCAAAGGGCTCCCTCAAGAACTTGTCATCCAAATGCCAAAAATCTTAGTGTCTGTAATTCCTGACATATTTAGATGAAAGGCGCTATAGAGCTTTCAAGTCAAATATTTTTAATTAAACTTGAACATACACATGCGAGTAGAAACAAGTACAAACATTATGCAAAGTTGGTTGATAAGGTTACAGTATCAAACAATAATCTCCATCAGTATCTTAGTATTTATTTAGAACTCCATATTCATCTCTTACACTTCTCAGTTACTCTAAATATGAATCAAGTTGTTTATCATCCATTCCAATTCTCTTTTTCTTTTTACAATCTGAGGATATTTTTTGTGACAGGCTTCTCAAACAACCGAACGTGCCAAATCTTTACTTCAAGCTTTTCAGATGAAGCATCATCTCAGGTTTTCAGGAATTCCGATCACTAATAAGATACTGTTTCTACTCCAATAGGGCACACAGATTGTAACATACTTTTTAATATATGTATTTAAGATAAAACTCATTGTGCAGCTTTCCACAGAGGCAAAGATTGGTGTGTTCTTGGTGCAGCTTAAGAATCAGCATTTTCAGGCCTTTGGGACAGACACACATCTCTCTGAGCATGGCAGGCCATTTTCTGGCTAGAGAGAAATCACCCAACAACAATATAAGACGATTGAATGATACACAGATTTTAAGATACCACCATTTCCCACAGAACCTCCAACTAAATGAAAAACATGTTCAGCTCATATGAAATATGATGTTAAAATATTTAAGGCTGTAGCTGGTACAAACCTGTTCTTCCACGAGCAGACACTTCCAATATATCGGCTTAAGGAATTCAATTGCACTTGGTACTAGAACTATGTACTGACTGATCACTGAGAGCCCAAAGACCACCACAAACAGCCAAGACATTAGAAACAGGAGTGGGAGTGAAGGATGTTAGTGCTCAGTAACAGTTAAAAGATCTTTAAAAAGAGAGACAACCACAAAGAGGGATATAAGTTCTTTCCCATCTCTTTTGAAGTGTAATACTAAAAGTCCTAGATTCAAAATTGCAGCAAGAAATTTGGTCACTAAGAAAATTCTCCTGAATGTACGTTAGACACTGAAATAGATGGCCAATCTCCAAAAATAAGATCTCAGAAAAATGCTGGACAAATCAGTCAGGAATCCTACAGAGTTCATCCCCCCCAATCAAGACAGAATGAATTATTTCTACGGTCCTGTCGCTCCTTTTTTTTATGATTTCATGATCACATTTTTAAGTGATATATTAGGGTGTTTCTTCCTAACAAACACTCTACAGTCTCACTAAGTTTATTCTTATGAGTATATTTAGGATAGAGTTCGGGTTCCTCACCAAGCCAGGCAAACAGATGTTTTCTTAGTAAAATATACCAGTATGAATACGCAGCAAATACACCAAACTCCTGTACCTGGAAAGGATGGCCCTAAAGACATGCCACCCAAGCATGAAGCTCACTGGATCAAAAAGACATTTGGGCCTCCATTAAAGAAAATAATCAAAAATCAAAGTTCATCTGCTAAACACTAAGCACTGCCTCATTTTCCAGGAACATAACATTTAAAGGAGTAATTTAAATAGAAAACTATTCACTGTACTGCCATTCCTGCATAAAATTACAGGAGTATTAAGAAGGGATGGGCACATCAGTATGGGGGGGAGGTGGGGGCAGGATTTGTTTTTAAAAAAGCAGAACAAAATCATTAGTGACAGTACAGAACGTGTCACGTTGGTATGCAGACAGTCTGACATACAGAAGTGCCGAATCATTTACTACTTCCCTTTTCTTCAACAAGTCATAACTTCAGGCACCTTATGCACTACATACGCTGAACAAATTAAAATATTTCTTGGCATTTAATTCGTATTTCTTACAATTCCATACAAATACTTGTAAAATCCTCTTAGGAGAGAATATTGTGGAAACAGACGAAAGGCCATTCTACCTTCTTAAGTAATAAGGGATACTTCTACCTGGAGGTCAGAGATCCTCAACAGTACTGCAGTGCCCAGGAACACAAACAAAACCTAGTTAGACCCTTAGACTGGGAAAGATACTGCTGTTGAGAGAAGAAACTGTTCTCTCCTGACAATATGTGTACACTACAAACCTCATCAAGTGGATCTTAACTGACAGACAGAAAACATCCCCAGCAACATACCAACATTTAATCCTTGTTCCACTGATGGCCCTACCAAATTTCTAACAGTCCTCGCTACCAGCTCCTGCTTTAGGTCAGTTTGGTCTAGATAATTAGTACAGGCCTGGCTTCAATCAGATTCTTCAACTGACAGCTCTATTATGCTGTACCATGGCTGGCAGGCTTAAAGAGAAGGGACTTTCCAAGTCTTTACCAACATGAATCAAGAGCTTGGAAAAAAAAGAATGTGCATTGCGTCTAATTGCAAGCCAGCACACTCGTACGTGAGCATTCAAACCATCTCTAGAAAGGAGAAAGGGTACAAGTGACCAGACTGACAGAAACAGCAGGGCTGCTTAACTGCAGGATCAAGTCAGTGCATATGAGACACCAGCCACCCCTTTGGCCAAAGGCAGGGAATCAGAGGAAGCACTATTACATGCTAAGGAGAATGGCTAGGAAAAGTGGGATTTCGCTTTTGCTTTATATTTAGTGTTGAGGCAGACATTGTGAAAGTTAATAAAAGCACGTGGTAGGACTATCCACTAGAAATAGAAACTGTATGTGATCTGTGATCTTTATAGTATTCTGAGTCCAAGCAGCTTTTAATTCTTCTTTTAAATGCTGTCAATATGGACAAGACTGGGCCCCTCTGCTGCTCGGTTTTTTCTTTTTCCTTGCCTCGTCAAAGAAACGAAGTCATAGGTTCAGCTTGTCACTAACATTAACAATTAATCAACTATCCTGATCAGTGTTAAACAACTAATTGCAATGCCTGCTTTTATTCTTCCACAGTTGGAATAAAAATGCAAGATGTCCATGGCAATATGAAAAGTAACAAAGGCTACATGCAAAGAACCTGCTTTGCCTTGCTAAAACCTCAGCATCCGAAAGCCAAGGACGGAGCAAATCTGCTCCTGTGCACAATGAAAGAGGGGTTACACATGCATTGAGTAAAGCTAATTGCCCTGGCTTACCATGAGACTTATCTGAAACAAATCACCTACGGTTTCCTGAAATAGAGCATTGTGATAAAAACTATTTCACTGTGAATGCTACTGTGGGTACTGATAACCATTTGTTTCGAAGCGCTGTACACAGTGGTGACTGGCACTGTTTTGTTTTACCACATAATAAAAGAAGTTGTGCATGATTGCTTTATTCAATTATTCATGAATAACAAACCTGTCATACCTCTTGCAGGCCACTGGGATTCCTGCAGACATATTTATATATATAAATATTTGTAGCCCAACAGAATCAATTTCTTTGAACTTGTTGTACTTTAGTCTTCCATACTTAAGCTATCATGTCTGAGGAATTAGGCATCCTCCAAGCCAGGCTGTTGTCGGCTCCATGCTGTCAATAAGGCCCTTTATGTTACTACTTTGAAAGACCACGTGGTCATTATGCAGTCCACAATTTGATGTATTTAATTTTTATGAACTGTAGGAAAACATTTACAAAAAAGTAGTTAAGACTTTGGCATTTTGACTTCCTACCCATTTCTACGGAGTAAAGCCTAGCCTCCAAGGCCTTGTTCAGCCCCTGTTAACACACTGCTCACTTCACCACAGATTACAGCAGTACTCTAAGTTTCCCCAATTAATGCTCTGAATAATTTAAGCAGCATTCTTCATAAAACACACCAAACCACCACCTCCGACGTACCACATCGCATCCCTCCTTTCCTCCTCTGCATAGACCCAAGGACAGATTTCACCCTGACAACACAATCTCACTAGGTCCCATCACGTCCTTTTCTTTAGAGCCCTAACAAATTAACTTGTCTTTTCATTAAGACAGAAGAAATTTGGTCAAGATACTTTCTAACCAAAGCCCCAGATCTTAAATATGCACACTGCCATCGAGACCAGCACTGTGAGCCCTCCACAACACCAGTGGCTCAAGGGACACTCTGCAGATAATAGATCCCTCATCAAAAGATAAGGAAATCTCATTTAGATGCAGAAGTGAAACGGTAACGTTTTAAACCCAGCCTCTAACAGAAAACATCCCCCTCCAAGACACTGCTTAAATTAGTTTCACAACACGCTGCTCAAGAAAATAAAAGCAATCTTCCCCGGCATACAGAAACCACCCTAACACCAGCATCTGCACACAACTAAATTAGGTGGTTTCAACGACCAGATGAGCAGAGCCTAGCTTTTCAACCCAACCTCAGAAACAGGCTTTTCTCTGACCAATTATCAGACCTTTCAACCTTCAGCAAAAGGAACTCAGTTAAAGAGTCTTTCAGACTCATGTTACAACTTTGAAGGATTATTTCAGTGTGATTTCAGCCATAACTGCCTGGCAGTAAAGCATCACTTTCTGAATAACTGCTAATAACTTATAGTTCTGAAAATATAAAATATAGACTACTAGGTCTCCTAAACTTGCTACTTCCCTCATCAGCTTAGGCCGCCCTTCTTTTATTTTGGCATTACACAGCATGAAACACACAAAACCAAACCGTGAGGACACACACACACGAGATGAGCCTTGGAAACTTACCCCTCCTGACAACTTAATCACCCTGACTTTGCTGCCGGCATGGGGCCCATCTCCACTACCACTGTTTGTCCGTTGCATGACAGTCCTTTTCACGCCAGGTTTCAGTTCCTGGGGCCTTGCTTGTACCGAAGCCACTCGAGCAGTCTGTGTCGTGGGCAGCGATGCTGCAGCAGGTTTCATCTGCAGTACTTTGTGCGGTGTCTGAGGCTGACTCGGAGGTACTGTCCTAGTCTGCCTCAGCTGCTTCACCGGCTTCATCTGCTGTCCTTGGTACGGCATATTCGCCCCAAACTGCGGGAAATCTGTGGGTTTGGGCTGCATATTTGGAACTACCATATCTTGCTTTTTAACAAGTAGTCTGTTTTTCACATTTTGCCTGGTCTGTAAGCCAGCATGGGGTATGTAAGGGCTGCCGTTGGCGGGGAACTCAGAGTCCTCCTCCTCCTGCTGCATGTAGGACTGTTGAGTAGGTTGCTGCTGCTGCTGCGCAAGCCTTTCGAGCAATTCTCTCTTTCTAGCACCAGCCTGCTGCTGCCGTCTCAGCTCCTTTTGTTTCAGAATTTCTTCTCTTAGACGCTTCTGCTCTTCTATCTTCAAACGATACAATCTAGTTTCTTCATCTTCATCTGGATACTACAAAGGAAAATACAAAAGAATGTATAAAATTCTCAACAAATGCCCAGCTCGGTCAAAACAACATTAAATTGTTGTTTCAAATGTCAAAGCCATAACTCTCTGAAAAGCTTTTTAAATTATCCATCGTACCAAGCTAAGGCTATTAGTGGAGTGTATCTGTTGGTAAGGTTTATGTGCTATTCGCTACAAACAGCTCAAATCTGGTTTAGGACTTAGATACACTACTTCCTAGACAGGAAAAAATAAAAGCTTTAGCACCACTTGAGAAATCTTAGCAGAATACTACCAAAAAAAAAAAAAAAAGAAGTTTTACAAATTGGAACTCATTTAGAAGCTTCTAAAACCAATTAAACTATTAATATAATTCCAGATATCAAAATATGTTTCAAATGGGAAGTAACAATACAGAGTCAACCTACTGTCACACAGGTTTTATCTTGCTCTTTTCTGACAAAGTAACAAAAGGTAGGGTGGTAAATGACCTGAAAGGCCCTGATTAGAACTATTGATTTTTCTCACAGAATTTTCAGCCTGATCTCAAACTCATTTGTCACACAATAATTGGTTATAATGAACAGCACAAGTCAATCTCTCTGACCTTGAACTCATGCACTCTCTTCAGAATCAAAATGTTGCCAAATGCAGTGTTGGAATATTAATGGTACATAGAGAATGCCTTTAATATTCCAGCCCTAGGCCCTTCTAAGAGTATTACACATCATCGAATAACCCTTCTCAAGATTCTTCAACTTTGGCACAACAGGCTCTTATGAAAAGCTGTATGAAATGGGCAAAAGTCAGGGAAATGAAGATTCTCATCATCCTAGAAAAGAAATCAAATTGCTCTTGTGATACAATCACATGCTTTTTTCCAAAATTACAAAGCATTCTTTTTCATTATATGATTTATTTTCAACTGTTTAAAAATCATAGGAACCTGTAGAGACTGCTTACAGATGGCAATGAGCATAACATTCAACTTGAGATATATAAATCACCCCTAACGAAAACAAGCCCTCAAAGTAACAACACTTCCCATTTTTGTAAATTAGAGCATAAAGAATGCCAAAATGTTTCTAAAGTGCTGGGAATTCGTGATGAAGTTATTTACCTTGCAGTCACTGGGTGCAAGCTCTTGTCAACATAAATGCCATTTTTTGCACATATAGGACCCAAATGTGTAACAATTATTTTTTGAATTCAAGTGCCTTTACCTCTGATGTATCTCAAAATCCTCCCCAACCCAAGGAAAAACAGAGCAGAACAGATCCAACCATAAAGTTGGTTCGCAGATACAAAAGCCCAGTAAAGCAGCATTTGTAATAGTAGAATCCTGCCCTAAATCCTGAATGTTTCCTTCAGATATAACTGCTTCTTCCCTGAGCACCTACTGATGGGGATTATTCCCACAGTGACTGAGAAATAGCTGTATGTCTCACACTACAATTCCAGCTGAAATTATGGTTAAGACTTTAACAAAACTGGATTTTTAAACTATTATTATTATTACATATGGGCTATAGCTCTGAGATAAAGTCTAACGCCGTGCTTTTTAGGAGAAAGGTTCATCTACCAAAGGGTTCTAATCCTCTGCCATACTTTTGAGACTACGACAGTGGTGATTAATGGCTAATCACTAACAACTACATTACAGGTCTTCATTAATAAACAGGAACAGGAATGTAGTTATACAAAGTAAAATGGGCAGTGGCAGGAAACTCAAATATGTCATCTTAAATTGAAAACTGGAGATGGATTGTTAAAAAAGGCCCTTACAAAATACAGTAAAAGGTTAAGACCCTTAATATAATTTGCATAGGATGCCAAACTACAGATAAGCTCTAGATAAGAGGAGGATGTGCTGTTATACAGATCCTCATGCAATGAATAAGATTTTTCAGTCACTTTCAGAGACAGGAAGTATCTCAATTACTGAATCTGTCCAAGCACAAAACCTCTTCCACTTAATGAATTCATTTATTCGCTCGCTTTGCTTTAGGTCAGAATATTCTGCATTTTATCTAAATGGGTTTGATGGATGCCAGTGAGTCAGTACCAAATTTACCTCTGCAGGTAGCACTTCTTTTTTGTTTTTTTTTATTGTTCAATGGAGAGTGTCAGTACTAGCAAGAACCTGCCTGAGACCAGCTCTTCGGTCAGCTTCCTTTATTATCAGGGACCTGTCTGGTCATATCACCATCTAACCAGTTCTGAAGGCCTTGGAAGATGCACATCACAATCCAGTAAGTACAAAACACAAACTCAAAGCCTACATACAGCGGAGATGCATACTCCATGGCATACTTAAATACATCTTGCCAGCAGAAAAGGCACGAACATCCCAAAAGACAGCCAGATCTCTGCACCACAGTCAGATACACGGATTTCAAATACACTAGCATTAAACACTGGCTTTGAAATCAAGGACCACGAGCTCTGAGGTCATATGACAACCGCAGATCAGCCTGTTACCAGGCTATAGGTAGACCTAAACCCTTCATCTTCATGAGCAGGTTGCTACTACTTTAAGTTCTCAGTAAAATACCCTTGCAGCTAGAGTAAGACCAAACAATATGACCCCCTGATCATCAGAATATTTGAATTGGGAATCAGATTTAACTGGAATTAGTTGTGCAATGACCCAACAGTACAGATACAGAATGGACAATCTCCTCACTAGGCTAAAAACAAGCTAAATCCTCTGGTGCTTAGCTTTAAGAGCACCTTACACAAACTACACTATCGTACTGTGTGTATGCACATATGATGTATACTATATATAGACTACCTATACTATGTAATACGGACCTTCATCATACAGAACAGGCAAGACAGTAGATCGGGGTCAGGATGAAATTCCTATTGCTAATGATTTCCATCACATTAGTTTAACAAGTCCAGTACAGATTTCTCCAATAAGCAGTAGCACTGCCTGAAAACCCAAACCAAGCAAATCCAAAAAACCAAACCAAACAAAAAAGCAACTGGGAGAAAATAGACATCCTCCAAAATAGTCATCAAGTTCACAGCTTGTATTTTGAAGTTTCCTGCAAAAAGCAACATTATCTGTAGGTGAAGAAGCAGAACTTCTTGAAGCAGCCTTTTCCCTAGACAAACTCCTGACATTTCACCTTTTTCTACAGAAAACTCCACATCGTGAAGAACGGTTTGTTGTATATGGCCCCTTCTTTTACAGGAGCCTACAGAGTGCAAGGCCAGGAATGCAAAGCAGTTCCCTTGGTTTTGTGGAGGGTTTTTTCTCTGTTGGGTTTTGAGGGTGATGGTTGGTTTTGTTTGATGTTGTTTAGGTTTCTTGGTTTGGTGGATAGTGGGTTTTTTTGTTGTGGCTTTTTATTTTTTTAAAAAAGTGGATACTCATCTGTCTTTGGACAGTTCCTGACCACAGTGCATTTCATTGTAGTCTGGAGAGAAGAACAAGGCTTAGCTACAGGTTTTCTTCTGCCTTAAGGTCCAAAGAGGCTTTGATGTAAAGTGCCAAAAGAAAATGTTACAGCTGCTTTTCCAAGAGTAACCGCAGAGCTGCAGTGAGAGAAGCAGCAGTCCTACAACATCCTGTAGAGAACTTAGAGTGACACTGTTCACTGAAAACACCAAAAGACAAGCTCTAAAACAAGGAGTTACCACTTAAATTAAGTCCTAGTATCAATAGTTTGTCCCTCATACTGTGAATTAAAGAAAAACAATCCCCCCACCTTTTTAGAGGTCTGCAGGCTTTATTACTAGTTAATAGAATTAAATGCAGAGTCATAAGAACCAGATACTCTAAGTGTTCTGGCTTGCTATCAAGGAACAAAAAAGGAATCATATAAGCAGGTGCCTGTGTCCCTCTGCAGAATGGGTGCAAGGACAGAGCAAACAAAAGGGTTTGATCTGTAGCATATACACAGATCTGTTCAGCAGATTTATCTTTAGTTTTTCAGCTGTAACACTAGAAGCCAAACAGGCTAGAATCGTTTGATCAACAATTCATGACAAGCCTTCATAAAAGGTAAAGGCAGATCTAAATTACATCACTTGGCTGCTTGTGTTCAAAACCACCAAGTATCTTAAAGGCAGGCTGCATACACACTACACATTTCACATTACTGATGGTGCCCAGGAATGTACAAATCACCCTAACAAAGCACAGTTGCTGTGCATCTTGGACAAACAGGAAGAGTGTTAGGATCAAGGTTACAAGGAACTTTGAGAAACACGCTGTCCTCTTACAATCTTCCAACTGGAAAACGACTGTGATATGAAGAAGCTTCTAAGCACAAGACAGGAGGCACCATCATAAAAATTTGGAAATCAAACCTATTTATACTGCAGAAAACTGAAATTTAGACAGGTACAATTTTTTCAGGTAGTTAATTTCCAAAAATATGGAAAGTATTTAGATACACTTGCTCCAATAGCAATGCAGGAACTACTTTCCATATTGCAGGTCTTTTTAAAAAAAGACAGCAACATATAACCCAAGAACTCAACTTCACATTCCATTATCCCAAATCTGGTAAATGTGAAGGTTTTCCTTCAGTACACCAGGGACATTAACTGCAATAAGTAATACTATCAGTACACTTATGATTATGCAATTCTATTAATTTCTCTCCTGTGCTGAGCTCCAATATCCACTTCTAAAGAGAATCACATCACCTGTCTCCATTCCTCCCCTTCTTTATACTAAGAAATGCTTAACATTGCCTTAATTGCTTTTATCCTAAACTGACCTTAACATGAGCAGACTCAGACCCACCATCATCAACCACACTTGACAAAATGATTTTTCAGACTGACAATATGCAATTTTAAGTCTTGGAGAGTAACAGTTGTTCTAAAGAAAGGCATTTAAAGTCAGTATTTCACAGTCTCACAGGAACACAAGCATACCATTAGTAAAGTAGAAACGTAGTTTTTAATCTCCTAGTCACCCAGGTTGCAAACTTTTCAAAATACCTATTTTGAAGTTGAGCAAAACCTTTAATAGCCAATATTACTATTTTTGGGACTTTCTGAATGATAGGGCATTCATAAACATGGGCACTGACTCTTTGCAAAGAAGGATGCAAAGAAAAGTCTTAATTTTCCAGCTGAAGACACTTGCAAAATAACCTGCCCAACTCAGTTTTGAGCAATACAGCTAGAAAAGATGATAGAACTTAACTCTCTCATCTTCATAAAAAGCAAAAGAACAGGATGAAGTCAGCTAATGACAAGAAAAACACACAAAGACAACAGGAAAACTTTCCAGTCTACCTGAGGAGATAAATGTAATAACCTACATTACAACAGTAGTGTAGAACATGACTAAATACTTGGAAATGAACACCACCTAACACAGCGATGCTGTTTGTATTAGTGGCAATGCACAGCATCAGTGAAGACGACTACCGCAGCGGCAGAGCTGAAAGGGGAGAGCTGCTGCTGCACCGCTGCTCGCAGAACGGGGCTCTTCTTCAAGTCTGCTTTGAAAGGAGAAGGGTTCTGTGTGCATGTACATTCTCACACTTTTCTAGTACTTGCTAAGTGTATCGACAAAGGCTCTATTCTTATGGTTAATAACTGCAATACTAGGGGACATCATTTTTTCCAAAGCAAATTTTTTTTAACCTGTTTTGCAAAAAGTTAAATGCAACAAGTATCAAACTGTTTTCAAAGATAGCTTTGGCACAGAAATGAAAAGAAAGCTTTATTTGTAAAACCAGGAATTCATACAAGTAAGATTAGTCGGTCTTATACCCACAGATTTGTTTGAATTTTAAGTTTTAAATGTATCCTAACAACAAGATGACTGATCTGTTTGGTTGTGGTGTTGTTGTTTTAATGTCATTTTGTTTTGTGGGGTTTTTGTTGTTGTTTTGGGTTTTTTTAAATTCACTTGATTAAGAGGAGTGAAAAATATGAAACACTACCAGAGATATTTTTGAACTAATTTATAGTTCAGTCATATGAAAATTAAGAAAAGAACTTTAAGATACTTTAGCTGGGGAGGCCTGTAGGTGATTTGCTGCAAAACTTCATGTCCTGAAAGATGGAGGCTTCTCTAAAAGGCACTGCATTTTGTGACTTTGATTATTCAAAGAGACTAAATGGAGGGGAAGAGCATTAAGCAATTTTTTCAAAAAAGATCAAAATTAAAAGCTGAGAAATGATAATTTTTGTTTTTATATTACCATTGGAAAGCAAGTACACAGGAGGTCAGACACTGCTAGCTATGGGTTTCTTCTGTGCCTCATTTGTGAAAATTAGTTATGACCATCCGTAATGCAAGAACAGGATGAAAAGCTAATCATGAGCAGCTTAAAGGGAAGACAGTATTACCACAATTAGAGCTTTCAACACTTGCTGAAGAAAAGCTAGTCTTTGAGACAAGATTCATGGTCAATGAAACTATAAAGGCACACAGCTCTGCTCAGAATAACCTGATACTTAGAAATTGGGTGTATTTAGCTATCATGTTCCTCTGGTACCTCCTGATGTTCAGGATTAACAGCACCATCAGTGCAATCCTACCCACTCTCTCAAACTAACAGTGCTCATGGAGTCTAGCTTCCAGGACGATCTGTGCAGGTAAATGGTCCTCTGTTCACACAGCATCCAGTGGAGCCCAGAACACTGGCATCTGACTTTTTTGATTACTAGCAGAGCAAACAGCATCATTTTCTCCAAAATTAAAACCATGAGCATTTCTTATCTTCCCCTCACAACAAAAGGTTTCATTGAAGAGATTTTTCTTCAAGAAGCAGCAGCTTCATGGATGATGCAGCTGCAGCCTCCTGCATGAGTGTTCAAGACCACAGAGGAGACAGGGCAGCCTAAAGGAAAACAGCATGAGGAAGATCACACTCTTCACCAGCCCTTTTTTCTGAATCATAAAGCATCATAGGAAATAGAAGAGGTTTTCTGATTTAGAAAAAAGTGGTTACCCGGAAAAAAAAATCATGATCATAATGCTGGAAGACAAAAATGGGCACAATGGATATTTATTTCAGAGGCCTGTATCACTGATGACCTTTACACACCGCCCTCTTTTCATCGTAGAAATGAATCCTCCTCCTGCAGAACATACTCACCACAGCCCTGCCAATATTCCAGACTTCTTTTTTTATCAATGGAGACTGGTTTTGCTATCACATTAAAGAGGAAAGTGCCACTCAGAAGGGAGGCCTCTAGTGGCACCAAAAATATTGGGTGAATAATACATTAAGCATGTTTACAGTTCACCAATCAGACTACAAAAGTTATAAGGTGAGAGTTTTTTGTTTGTGTGGCTTGTTTTTTATTTTTTGTTTGTTTGTTTTTTAAGAAATGCCTTACCTCTGGTTCAGATTTTACTTCTGATTTTGCTTGGCCCACTGGTGTGATTGTTTTGGCTTTCATCTCAGGCCTTCCCTGGGAGTTTCCAACACCAGCTACAGGCTTGGTGGCAGACATCGTGCTGGTAATGGGTTTGACCTGAGCAGCTGGGGTAGAGGTTCGCCTGTTGTTGCTCATTTCCATAGCATGGGATGGTGCTATCGGCAACTCACGCAAGTTACTATTTCTTGGAGCGGTTGATTGTAGCTGCTGATTTGGACGCTTGACAATATTTTGTGACGGTGTACTCTGAAAAACAGAACATGAAAAAAATTGCAGACATGCACTACAAACCAGACTAAAGTGTTTCTTGTTTCACATTTCTATGATCTGATGAAGTTTGGGGAAAAAAGCTTTTCAAAGAAACACAGTAGTTTTAATGTGAAAGAAAAAATTACAGAAATGAGAACATTTTAACAATGGGTTTATTTTTCTTTAATTAAGAGCAAACCTGAATCTCACTTGTTTAACATCTTTCTCAGAAATTGGCTTCACTGTGTGTTTTATTTTTCTAATCAAAGCAATTACTCTGAACCACAGTCTCATTGTCTTGAGCGTTGCTTCATACCATTATACCACCCCAACCTACCAAGCAACAGAATATGCTGTACTGGAGCAAACTCACATGACATGAGTGGCGCTATCTGAACCAGAAACCTCATTAGCAGTGGTACAGAGAGGCTTTCAGACTGAAAGATGGTGTCAGAGAACTGGGCTCTCACAGAATCACAGGCTACCAGCATATTAAAAATCTTACTAAACAAACCTATCCTCCAAAAACCCTTTACTGCCAGTTTTTGGGCAACAGCATTACCTATTATTGGACTCTGATCAAGAAAAACACTGAAGGCTGGACGAGAAAAGAAAAAGGGGAAAAATACACATACTATTTGTGGGTGTAAGTTTAAAAAATTATCAGGGAAGGAAAAGAGCAAAAAATGGTGAGAGAAGGCGACAGCAGAGTATGAAACAGAACTGGAAAAGCACGCTGGTAAGTTTTTGAAGCCTGTGCTTACATGCCTGTTACACATGCAGTAATACACAAGGCAACACTGACGGATGTGGTACTTACATGTCTTGGCTTCATTGGACCCTGTCGTGGCTGACACTGCATCCTGTTGTTATTCGGCTGCTGCTGTGCGGGCTGCATATGAGGCCTGAACTGTGGCTGGTTCATGGGCATCAAGGGCTGTGGCGGCCCTTGGAGATGATGATGGTGTTGCTGTTGCTGCTGCTGGTGATGGTGCTGCTGCTGCTGCTGGTGATGGTGCTGCTGAGGCTGAGGTTGTGGCTGAGGCTGTAACGGAGGATGCAGAGGACCCTTCACATGAAGAGAAGGATTATTTGGTTTTAGTTTCAAGGTAATAAACTCCTTAAAGGTAGATCATAAGTGCTCAAAACACCTGTAAGTGACTATGGACCAGGCTAAACCAAAAATATACTGATGAAAACCAGACTAACAGAAGCTATGCAATGTAGTTCTACACTTAAACCTGTGTAAAACCAACAGCTGCCATGGAAAAGGGTTTTTGCCCTCTTCCCCTTTATCTGATATCTTTTAAACTGTTTGCGTTTCGACGGGTGGTTTTTCATAGGGGTTCCTCCCTATTTTTGTTCCCACACACACCAGATTTCATTATTTCATAGTATCAGCAAATCATTTAGGTTGGAAAAGACCTTTAACATCACCAAGTCCAATCATTAACCCAACACTGCCAAGCCCACCACTAACCCAGGTCCCTAAATGCCTTATCTACACAACTCATACCTCCAGGGACAGCGACTCAATTACTTCCCTGGGCAGCCCCTTCCAATGCCTGACAACAACCCATTCAGTGAGGAAACTTTTCCTAATATCCAATCTA
>NW_010251978.1:299-1174 GCF_000690775.1 Eurypyga helias | reverse complement strand
GACCAGTATGGCTCAGTACACACCAATACAGCCCCGTACACACCAGTATAGACCATTACAGACAGGTACAGACCAGCCCAGTACACTACACACCAGTATAGACCAGTACAGACCAGTACACACCAGTATAGACCAGTATAAACCAGTCTGGCTCTGTGCAGCCCAGTTCAGCCCAGTATAGACCAGTACAGACTAGTATAGACCAGTACAGACAAGTACAGACCAGTATAGACAAGTACAGAGCAGTACTGACCAGTATAGACCAGTACAGCCCAGTACTGCTTAATACAGACCAGTTTGGCGCAGTATGGACCAGTACAGACCAGTATGGCCCAGCATTACCCACCAGTATGACTCTGCAGCCCAGTATAAACCAGCCCAGCCCAGTATAGACCCAGTCTGGTACAGAAGAACCCCCAGTCCAGCCCAGTATATCCCAGTCCACCCCAGTCCAGGCCAGCATATCCCAGTATAGCCCAGTGTAATCCAGTATAACCCATTTTAGCCCAGTATGACCCAGTACATCCCAGCATAACCCAGTATAGCCCAGTATGACCCAGTACATCCCAGTGTCACCCAGTATGACCTAGTCCATCCCAGTATAAGCCAGTTCAGTCCAGTACACTCCAGTACAGGCCAGTCTAGTCCAGTTCACCCCAGTACCACCCAGTCCAGTGTCCAGCCCGGACCAGTATAACCCAGTATAGACCCAGTATAACCCAGTGCATCCCAGTATCCTCCAATACACCCCAGTCCATCCCAGTACACCTCAGTCTAGCCCAGTATATCCCAGTCCAGGCCAGTATATCCCACTTCAGCCCAGTATAAACCAGTCTAGCCTGGTATATCCCAGTATACCCCAGACCATTCCAGTA
>NW_010251978.1:0-287 GCF_000690775.1 Eurypyga helias | reverse complement strand
GGTCCAGCACGGCCCCCAGTACACACCAGTATAGCCCAGTATACCACAGTCCATCCCAGTATAAACCAGTCCAGTCCAGTAAACACCAGTATAGCCCAGTACACCCCAGTCTGGTCCAGCACAGCCCCTGGTACCCACCCCAGTCCCTCCCAGTCCATCCCAGTAACCCCCAGTATAACCCAGTACACCCCAGCACCTGCCCCAATCCATCCCAGTATAGCCCAGTCTGGTCCAGTACGGCCCCAAGTCCCCACCTCAGTCCCTCCCAGTACACCCCAGTACCCAAC
>NW_010251977.1:82074-90336 GCF_000690775.1 Eurypyga helias | reverse complement strand
GACAGCTGGAGACCATCTGTCTCCAACTGGCCTGGTGTCATATAAAACTCCTTAGGTTCAAGGAACCCGAAGCTCCACCGTTCACACCAGCCTCTGAGCCACATGTTGATTAGGTGTGCTTTCCTGTTCCTTTGAGTGCCCTTCCCTGCTACTAAGTGGATGGAGGAGAACACCACCTGTGCTCCTGATCCTGTGACCATTCACCCCAGTGCCCTGAAGTCTCTTTTGCTGGCTTTTGGATTCCTCTGCTCCAGCTCATCACTGCCCACCTGCATTACCAACAGAGGGTAATAGTCAGTGGGCTTTACCAGGCCAGGCAGTCTCCTGGTAATGTCTCTAATTCGGGCCCCAGGGAGGCAGCAGACTTCTCTGTGGAATGGGTCTGGGCAGCATATCGGGCCCTCTGTTCCCCTCAGAAAGGAATCACCTACTACGATGACCTCCTCCTTATTTTAACAGAGGCTGTTGTAATGTGTGGGGCTGACGGGGTTGTTGTATGGAGCTCCCTGGAAGGACCGTCTAGATCCAGAGCCTCATATCTATTTTGCAAGGGAAGCAGGGAAGGAGAGGGAAGGCAGGAGGAGATGCGCCTGCCTCTCTGGGCAGGGACCAGTTTCCATTCTGCTTCCTCTCTTAAGTTCCTTCCCTCTGCCTGTTGGCAAGAGGATACGGGATCAGCTGTATGCTGAGCCCCCTCCTTCCGCTGCCTTTTCCTCTGGGGTGGGAGTTTGGTGGATCCAGAATGAGCCCCCTCCTTCTCACACTCCCTGATATTCCTCAGTCTCTCCACTTCCTCCTTCAGCTCTGCTACCACGCTCTGGATTTTGAGGGCCAGGCAACTGCAGAGGAAGGTCTTTCCAGGGAGCTCCGTACAACAACCCCGTCAGCCCCACACATTACGACAGCCTCCGTTAAAATAAGGCATGGATGTTTTTGAGGCAAAACACCTTTAGCTCTGGCAGGTGGCCATGCTGTCCTGGTGGCACATGGGTGGCAGAGCTGCCTAGGGGATAAAGGCATCGTTTATGTTGCCCCATTACCTCATTATAACAAGCCACCACAGCTCTACGCCTATGGCTAAAATTGCTGTTCCACTGATTCCTCCCCCACTTTTGGGGAAATATTGTGTCTTCCAGCATGAATGTTAGGAAATAATCTCTCTGCTGTGATTAAAAAGATGATCTTTGCAGGCCCTTTGGCTCTTGGTCTCTCTTGCCCATGGACCTGTCAGAACAGAGGGCCTGTGCGTTGGCTGATCAGGAGCATGTCTCACTGCCTGTGGAACAGGGTAATGTGCACAGCAGCTCTGCAGCTGAAGCAGAGGTGTGAGTTTGTTTGGGAGCCTAAATGATGTTCTGGATAGTGGCCCCTGGTTACTGGCTTGTGTAGGCAAGTTTGCATTTGCACCAGGAGAAGAAAGGAAGAGAGATATGAGAGACAGGGAGTGAAGGAGGAGTGATGGTGCAATGCGAGGCAGGCTGGTCTGGCTGTGCAGGCAGATGTGCTTCCAGGGGGATGATGCTGTGCTGGGAGTGAAACCAGTAGGGATGCACTTGTCTGGGAGTCTCCATCATTCTTTCTACCTTGAGAAAAGCAATAAATGGGGAAGGGTTTGGACCAAGAACAGCCTAAAAGAAGCTTTTGGACATTGCTGGTCATAAACGTCTGTTGCGTGATCCTTTGCCTGGGGAAACAGGATTTCATATGTTCTCTTTTAAACAGATCCACTTATTTGCAAAGGCATTATTCCATCAGTTAGCTCTGCAGGAAGGGACCACACTGAAAAGATTAATTGGCTGGGTCAAAAGGGAAAGTGATACTTCTTGGTGAAGTTTGTCTTGCAGTCTTTACTGCCAGAAAAAACACATACAATGAATTGTTTTTGCCAGCTGGGGATAAGCAGTTTTCTTTTTATTCAAGTGGTCTCTCAGAAAACAGTAGCACATGTTTCAAAACTATTGCATCTCTGAGGGTAATAGATCTTTTATGAGAAGGGCTCTCAGGGTGAATGTCAGCATTACAGGAGAACATTTCAACACTCCTTTTATATGAAAAGTGATTAGATATTCTTTATTCGTTCAAGTGTATGTGTTTGTCTATTATATTTTACTTCTATCTTTATATATACAACTCTTCTCTTGATGGTGGGCCAGGCTTGTGAAATAGGTCTCTCAAGTACTCTGAAAGGCTATTCAAAAAGAGCATTTAGCCTGTGCTGTCGTACTTGTGATGATGTCTGAATGGAGTCTATAAATAACTAAATGCTGTGATGTTTCAGTAATGACTATATTGTTTCTATTCACATGGCATCTGGATTTTGGATAATATTATTCAGCCCTTATTCATTCTTGTAATGCAGAATCTTGTCATGTGGGGAAAGATGCAGAAATAAAAAGACAGTGTTTTGTTTCCTACTTGGACAAAGGCAGAGAAAAATACTGCATGCAAAATTAAATTGTAAAACTTTGTTGTGGATTTTGTGCAAAGCTTCAGTTTAGTGATTTGGAACAATTGGGGCTTTACTGAAAAATTTCCTTTGAAGTAACTGTTGGCAGTTCTTTATTTCTCTTGATCTTATATTTTGGGGAATAGGGGCTATTTACTGAAAAATACAACCAGGTGCAATAATATACTTTTAATGGGCTAACCTTTAATTTTTGCTTTGTGTACAGTCCTCAGACTTCTTAAGTTGATTGACTGCTTTGTACTTCTTTGTACTAGAACACACATGTACAGACATACTGGTATGGCTCTGTACACTTGTGTGTTTGTTAAAAGCATGGAACCCCAGAAACACCCTATTTTAACCTTGTGTAACTGTGACCATAGACTGTGCTAGAGAACGTCCTAAGTTGCAGATGAGTTAACTAATATTAGCAAACTTGTTAGAAGTGTGGTATTGACTCTTGCCTGTGAAATACAGAAAAATGCTCAAAATTTTTTTAATGTGTCTAGCTTTGCTCTGCATTAAAGTATTTATTATGAAATATTTAGTGCAGATATAAATTTATAACACCAAGTGCACACTGATGGAGTTTCCCATGTTTCTGTTAAATATTAGAATCAAGTTATTAAATGGTGGCAAATGAACAGGAACCACATCATCATGTTCTTTTGAGCTTTGACCCATTGCTTGAATTCTTCCATGACATGGAGAAGCATTCCCCTTTCCAGCCCACAGAACTGAATGTTGTCCAAATTAACTATTATGCCTGTGAAATGTCCACATTGACAAGGTGTTTCTTAAATGGAGGAAGTGCAGTATATGCGTATGAGAACCACTCTGCAAAATGGAAAGCAGACTCACTGCTCACCTTTTGATCTCTCAAAAACAAGTAAGTGACAGAGATGTATTTAGCTGTAGGAAGTCTTCAGGGAAGGCTGAAAAAGTTTAACCATATTTTTAGTAAGCATCTAATTTGCAAATTGTCCCTGCAGGTTTTATCTGGTGCTGTGAATTCATAATGAATGGTTCTTATAACAAAATTATCTTTATTGTGCTGTATAAGAGCCCTTACAGTATGCTGCAGAGGATGTGCTGATAAGCAGGTGCATTTTAAAGATTGTGGAAGTCTGAAGGAAAGGTGAAATTTGGGAGACTGTAAGAATCTGTGTATTCTATGACAGAGCTTTCCTTGTCTGCACTGCTAATTTATGTTGTGTTACTAAACTTCATCTGTCAAACATAATCAAATTATCTTTCTCCAAAAATGTGCTGCTTAATTTGAGGTAGATCTGAAATTCATTTTGCAAAAAGTACCACTGCATACATGTATTTGCACTCTGAACTCTGTGGAAGAAAGGGGCCACTGACCACAGGGTGTTAACATGATCACACAGTGCTCTGAGTGCAGCTACTGGGTGACTAGTGACACCCAAAGCTTTCAAACATATACAGATTTTGGGAAATCAACAGAAGAACAGATGAATGTCCTTTGATGAAGACCAGTGCTGTGCTGTGGTTTATTGAGTACCATAGACCAAGTATGAATACACACCATTATCATTATAAACTGTGAACTGAACCTTGTGGGTGGAGATAAGAACAGGGAGAGACCGTTCAGCAATTACTATCGTGGGTGTGCTTTTTTTTTTTTTTTTTTTTAACCTGATACCATGTCGTCTAAGCCAGGCAGCAAACTGTTTCTTTGGAGACCTACAAAGGGTCCAAAAGGACCTGCCAGAAAGGCTTCATACTGTGCATTGTTGATAAGACTTTTCTTTGTCTACAGTTAGTTTGATGAAGTAAAAAGCATCTAGTAGACATTTCATTGAACTGAAGGAAAATGAAACACTTCAGTAAAAGCAATGCCAGTATCTGCACTGCCTTGGTGGGGTTGCCTTGACACCTGCACATGTACTTCTTTGTTTTTAAATGGATCCTTTTGGAAATCTCGTGGGATGACTATTCTACTCTGAAAATCAAAGCAATTCTAAAGCTGAAGTTACAATCTGGAACATGAAAAGCTCCCAAGTCACCCTAGTTGTGATCAATACTTTTTTCAAGCGGTGTTAATAATGTAATTGGTTGCTTTTTAATCTAGAACTCAGTGTTGAATTGATTTTTCAAGCTGTACCATTAAACCATATTTTTTTGAAAGGACAATATTTTGATATACCAAGCTTACAAAACTGCTTTGTTTTCATCCTCTTAGCTCAAACTGAGTTTTGTAGCACATAGTGGTACAGTGTGCAGCTAATTTATTGCCTAGGGCAGTTTTAGACTATCCATAACTTTGTCACTGGGAAAGACAGCTGCATTTTCCCTGTGTATTTGCAGGACTGTTCAAGTTTTGACAGTATTGTTTCTCTTACACACTTTCTCTTATATTTTCAGGCAAGTAGATTCTCCTCATGGGTTAGAATATTTTAATGTGAAATCAAAGTTAATGTGAAATGCATTTTGTGTAAAGTAGTGGATAGGAGAAACACCTATGCGCAGCACCTCTAAAGCTAATACTTGTTGACTTCTATGAATCTATAGCTGCCATCTCATCTCCAGTCCACTTCCACTTACTCTTGAAGGCTTTTTCTTGGATTTAATTACACTTTTTTAACAACACAGTCAGTCTGGGGAGATGAAAAACCTTTTACAATCTCAACTATTTGAATGGAGGTGAGTTAAAAACCAAACAAAATACAGTTTACTATTTATTTAAAAGTAATTTGAACTTCAGGCAACAAAGTATTGTATAAGTAGGCCACAACCCAGAACCAGTGTTCTGAACATAGTCTGATACTTGTGTCTGTCTTGGGAACAGATGATCTGTGTTGTTCTGGAGACTGATATACCTGAATTTTCTGGTTTATTGGCTCAACTGCATGGAATGAGCTGTTGTGGTAGATGGGCAGGGCTAGGTAGCCAAGCTTTTTACCATGTGCTTCCATGGGACAGGACACTTTGGGTGGTGGTCTTGTGATGATACTTTCATGCTTTTGAGGGCTTGCCTTGAAATTGTCCTTTAAAACTCAAATAGGTTTACTGTTTGAGGTGCTTCAGCAAGACTGCCCCAAAAACCTCCATTCCCTGCTTCTCTTTTTCAGACTGGTGGCATACCAGCAAATGAGCAGGGCTGGTGCAGGAATGAGGTCTTGAAGTTACTTAACTCCACAGGAGTGGGAGCAGACTGAAGGTTCAAATGAAGTGGTGAATAGCTTGATTAAATGTACAGAAAACAGAGCAGAAATACTGGGAAAGGGAGTGGCCTATCACCTAACTACTCCCATGCAAGATGAGTGACAGAGGTATTTTGTGGGAGGGTGAAGGTAAATGCACACATGAATGATTAACTGGAGTCTTGGATGAACACCCTACTTCAATGTCAGCTTGCACATGGCAGCACAGAAGCTTCTCAAAGTAGAACAGACATTACACACAATGCTGCAAAGCTGAAAAAGGGTCAGACTTCTGAAAGTAGCTCAGCTCATGCTGTGTCTTCTGCATACGGAAGAGCCTTCTGCTAATTCTGGCATCTCATTAGGAAACATTACCCTACTTTCCTGTAACCTGCAGCTCAGAATGCTCTCAAACTGACAGACCTTCTGTGTGGAATTGGAGGGCAAGCAGTGAGAGTAATCAGAGATCCTATGTTTTGGAAACAAAATAGGAGCCTTACAGCAGTATCCACGGAAGTTCACATACGTGCATATAATCTTGGGAAATGCTGCCACTGATTCTGCAGAAGAAAAAGAAAAAAAAAATTAGGCAGGGAAATATGATTTATGATTCCAGAGGGAGTCCCTTGAAAGCATGTGGTTCCAAGACTTATTCCACAGCCAGACTTTGGTTGGGTTTTGCATTCTTGTAGCTACCTATTTTCCTGTGATTTTTCTTAATTTTCTTTCCAATCTCATCTAATCTTCATGGATTAATGTCCATGATGACTAATGTACATTGCCATATGCTACTATATATTGTAAACTTAAAAAAAGCTATGTGGTTGTCTTGTACAATGTTTTATCAAGACAAGTCAGTATTCCCATTTCCATTTATTTCTTTCACACACAGGAGATAGAAGGATATATTTGAAATGCTTTATTAGATTCATGCCTACATAGTGCTGACTTGGTCATAAGATCAGTTAGCACTGTCCACAAAGAGAGAGAAACAGCTTTTGTCTTATGAAGTGGGAGACAGAGAAAGAAATTTGCTATTTTGGACAGAGAGACAAAGGCAAGTGGGAAGGTGAAATGGAAGATCCTGAAGGATCGGTAGGGGACTCTGACAATGGCCACTGAGATCTCTCAAGAAATAAGGAGGCCAGGAAATGTATGTTGGCATTTTTCTCTTGGGTGTTTACCTTTATGGTGCTAGCTAAAGGATGGGTAAATTCCCAGTGCTTTTATCAAACTTGAGCATCTCTTTGCTACCACTTACAAGTCCGTGGAAATAGGTGATCTGAGAGTGAAGCAGAAACTCATTACTTAAGAAACAATGAGTAAAAGCTGAGAGATTGGGAAGTGGTGTCAGGGAATTACATTGCTCCTGAAATTGCCTACAGCAACTGTAAGGTCCCCTTTCTTAAAAGAATAGGAAGTGTGGCAATGATGCTAAAATCCATACGGGATTCTGCTCATCTGAAGGACACCTTTTGAGCCCAGAGCCCTGCATTAACTTGCTGTGTTAACATTGAAATCACATTCAGAAAATTATATTGTCTTCCACAGACAATAGGAGATAATGTGACTAGTGTAGACTAGATGATAAACTTCAATGATGATACACAATAAACTTCAGGCAAGAGGAATAAAAGAGGACCTTTGATTCAGTAGTTCTCTTTTTCCCTTTCTCTAGTGGTCCTGCTGACACTGTTGACCAGAATTAGTGTGCTTAAAAGAATCTACTCAAATATATTCAGGGAAGATGGTATCCTGATTTTCTATAAACTCTATGTTCTCCACCAGGTAGCAGTGGTGCTAATTCTTTAAAGTATTCAATTGAGAGAATTCTGGGTTTTTTTTGAGTATTTCTTTTAATAGACTGTATTAGAACTGAGTCTGATTTTCCACCATATATTGGTCAGCAAAAGGACTAAAGTGAAAGTAGCAGGCTTGAGCAAAATCAGAAGGCTTCTGTAGTTTTCTGACAGAAATGCATTTTGACATTGGAAAATGGGAGAAGTAGGAAGCTTGGATTTACTTCACTCAGCAGTCAAGCTTCAAAAGCTCACATGGCAGAGAAAAATCTGCATAACTGGCTGTCTGTCATAGAGGGAAGTCATTAAAGGTTGATACAATAAAAGTGTTTTGTATAGCACCTTAGTACAGCTGCATGGCAAAAAATTTATAAATGGTTCAGACCTCTTCCTAGTCTTCTGTAGTCATCTTCATGTAGTGTGCAATATTTATTCTATAAGGCACTATGTATTAATTTTTCTCTCTCACAATTCAGTGTATATGTTTGGAAACACTTAAAAGTACCCCCTGTTACAGTAATGCTTCAAGACAGCGAGGCTAGTTTGATTAAAGATTCATCTGTGGTGGTTTGTTTGGTGGGTTTGTGGTATGTGTGTGGTGTGGTAGGTGGTTTTTTTCTTTTTTTCCCCTATGGAGAAGAAAGTTAAAAAGCAGCTCTCTTGCTATAATACTGATGTTTAACACTGACCCATCTACTGGTCAGTATCTAAAGATCACATATCCCGTTTGGTCACACTTAATACTCTACCCTAGGTCTTTTGTACACTGTATATTTGTAGTTCATGAATATATGTGATGGGCTGACCGTGGCTGGCAGCTAAGTGCTCACTCTGCAGTGAAATTAGG
>NW_010251977.1:55486-82054 GCF_000690775.1 Eurypyga helias | reverse complement strand
AGGGAAAGAATCAGAAAAGCAAAAGCAAGTGAAGTTCACAGGTCAAGATAAAGGCGGTTTAATATGTGAAGGGAAAAAAAACCCACCAAGTGATGCAAAAGCAGTCACCACTTCCCACCAGCTGAGTGATGCCCAGCCAGTCCACGTGCAATGGCTCCTGTGCACAGCCCCTCCCCCACTTCCTCCCCCAGTTTAATTGCTCAGAGTGACATTACATGGTACATAGTATTATTTTGGTCGGTTGGAGTCTGCTGTTCTGGCGGTTCCCTCTCCTAACCTCTTGCCTACTCCAGCCTACTTGCTGGGACACTGTGCTGGTTTTGACTTGGATAGAGTTAATCTTCTTCATAGTATCTAGTATGAGGGTCTGTTTTGGCTTTGTGCTGAGAATAATGTTGCTAACACTGATGTTTTAGCTGTTGCCAAGAAATGTTTACATTAATCCAAGGACTCTTCCAGTTTCTCATACTGACCTGTGTTCCCAGCTTTTTCTCTCTAAGAAGCTGGGAGGAGACACAGCCTGGGCAGCTGACCCAAACTGACCAAAGGGGTATTTCATGCCATAAGTCATCATGCTTAGTGTATAAGTTTTGAGGAGTTGGCCAGGGGGGTTCGTTGTTCAGTATTAGTATTACTTTTATTACGTGTTGCTGTTAGTAGTAGTAGTATAAGTGTTTTTTTTTTTTTTTAAATTTATTTTCAATTATTAAACTGTTTTTATTTTTATTTATGTTTTTTTAAAACCTATGTGTTTTCTTACCTTTTTCTTCTGGTTCTCTTCCCCAGCCTTCTAGCGTAGTTGGGGAGGTGAGTGAGTGTCTATGTTGTGCTTTGTTGCTGACTGGGGTTAAACCAAGAATACAGTGAAAAAACAGAGAAGGTCTTGATACCATAGCTAACATATTGGTGTGTTGTCAACGCTGTTTTGGTCACAAGTCTAAAACACATTACCATACAGGCTGCAGTGAAGAAAATTAACTCCATCCCAACAAGGACCATTAGAATATATCATCTGCGTTAAACGCTGTAATTATTTTAGCAGCAGTCTGTTAGCAGTTAAGAGTAACAATTTCTTAGCAGTTAGGAAAAGATATGGTTACATCCTAACATCTCAATATCCTATGGAGCATTGTCAGCAAAATTTGGGAAGTTTAGAGTCACGTTGATGTTCATCCTTGTCACTCTTCACTTATACAAAAGATGTCAACTAGAAAGTCAACTTCTCCCATAGCCTCCAAGTCTGGAACTTTATTTTAGATCATGTATCCCCAGACTCTAAAATGTATAAAAGGAAATAATCCAGAAAAAAACAGTTTTCAAGTCAGTAAAAGTCTTAATTTGTTAGGTTTCATTAATTTGTGAAGAATAGATGAACATTCAGCATTGATTAAATCTGGTGGTTTGCAAATAAATTTTATAGAAACTTCCTTGTTATTTGTTAGGAATCAGAAAAGGGACATTTATCTGCAGTATTTGAAGTGACTTTTAAAAATGCAATGGATGATAAGTACATAAGCACCTTGCAGGAGGCTGTAGGTAGTCCATTTACTTATTTTTTGTTCTTTGACAGGAGCTACTAAAGCAAATCACCAGTGTCCAAGTGGTAATTACAGTTAGACCTCTTTGTTCTCAGTTAAAAGTGATTTGTCATTAGGCAGAATCAAAGGCTGCCATTTAGTTCCAAATACAGACAAAATGTGCTTGTATAATAAGCTGTAGTCTTTCATATTTAGGTTGTATTTAATCATTTTGTGAAATCTAGATTTATAAAGGTACACACGTAATAGAGAATTGGAGTATTGACATTAGCATCCTTTGTTCTTTAATTTCAATTATATACTATTGTTTCTTTTCAATTCACTAGAAGTAATTAAACCTATCTTACATGGGCTGCTACTTACTTCATAAATACATTTTACAGCAGAGTTTAGAGTAGCTATAAGGAAACAAAAATAATCACTCAATTATTACAACAGAAAAATGTCATAGGAGTATGAAGGGCTGAATTATGTTTACACAGGTGTACAACTTCATAATGCTATTTGCTTTGGTCGAATGAGTCTAGGTTTTCATTGGTGGAGCAAAAAGCAAAGGTTAATTCCATGGGACAAATTCACAATGATTAAATTTGTACTAAATGTGATCCAAGGAAATTGAAGAACACTGAGAAGTGCGATTTGCAACCTCAAAGTAAATTGCTGACTAGTATTACTTCAGAAATCCTAATAATCCATAGTCTAATTGCATAAACATGCATATACCCAACTAAAATACATTGTGACTCATAATCTTTGCAGTACTTCGTGCTTTCACACTCTCTCTTCTTCACTGTTATTTGAAAATAATTGTTGAAACTTATGTTTCAGATTCTCAGTTGTCATAAACTGGTGCAGGTCATTTGATCTCAGGGGAACTGAGAATTTACATGGGCACACACTTAGGTTTTTTACTTATTCTTGCAAATGTTTAATACAATTACTGCTTTCGCTAGGTCTGGACCCCTAAGAAAACTATGGACAGAGTATTTTGTTTCTCCAGACATCTCATAAAAACTGAATCTACTGTGAATTCTGCCAAGAATGATTAACAAAAGTCAGCATTTGGGAAAAAAAACAAAATGATGTACATTTTTAAGAGTCATCACATGAGTACTGCGATGTAGAAAAGGTACAGCTCACAGTTGAAAAGGTGTTATTTCAAGGCAATTTATCCAATGAATGAACGTACGCTGTTTGAAATGCAGAGTTCATAGGGAAATAGCCTTAGCACCGTGTGACTGGCAGACACCCTACCTTGACTGTGCTGCCTTTTACCCTCATTAGCTCATGTATGTGACTACCTCAGGAGCATCTTTTTAAAAAACTGCCTAACCATTACTGATTTGCACAAAATTTTCCAAGGGATGGTTAGGCAGCAAATAAACATAAAGCAACCAAACAAAAAATCCCTCAGAAGTGTGGCAGCCCGTAAATGTTCCCTAGGCAACCAAGTCAGTGTGCTGCTGCTGACTGGTGATGTGGGTAGGTGTTTGCAAAATGTATAAACTTCTCCATTTTCTCCATCTGATCAGTGCATGAGTAAAGGGAACCAGTATTAAAATACCACTAACCAAATCTAATTTGAACTCTTGTGAAAATGTTACCGTAACGTGAAAATGTAGGAGAGAATTATTCTGGTTATGCAGTATCTTCTCTGTTGTTTTGACGCTTTTTGGAACCGATGTACTGTATGATCATGGACAAGTCACTGAATTTTTCTTCATCTTTAGACTTGGAATTCATGGTGTCTTGTCATATGGCCTTTGTTAATATCATGGGGTAAAACTGGTTTTAAATATGGTACGTAATGCTATGATGTCACAGTATTATATTATGCCATTCTTTTCCTACTAAAGTTCCAGGGAAACAAATTGCTAAGAAAATTCAGATGTACATTGGACAGAAAAATCAACTGAACTCTAATCGTTATGATATTAATTTGAAGGTTTTTGGTGGTTTGTTTTTTTTTTAACAAACATATTAAAATTAATTCTTTCAGGTTTTCCAAGTCTGTTAGCAAAGGGAGAAGAGATACTACTCCACTGTCCTTCAGTTTGTGGTTTTGTTGCCTGTTTCAGAGTAATCTAATTAAGGATGGATTATTACAGATATTTTTGAACATAACTGTGAAAATAGGTCCCTAAGGTCTTGAGTTTTATCTCAGTTTTATATGGGTTTTGGGGGCTTTAAAAAGGTTTATCCCACCCTCTCCAAACCATTGTTGTCCATCCTTCTTTTCTGTCCTTTGCATGTCTGGACAATAAGCGAGGGTTCTGGGGCAAGGGCTCATGTTCAATTTCATTTAATTGTACCTTTTAACTGGGAAGTGTCTGCTGCATCATGCTACAATTTAAACATGATAGTCATGTAACGAAGACTAATTGTTAGTTAGAACTATTGTAGCAATGAAACAATGTTTTTGTAGACTGACATTTCATGTAGTCTGTGAACCACCATGATGTGTTTAAAACTCAAGTAGGTGTTCCCAGGGCCCGGGTTGTTCTAAGGATTGTCTTGGTAGCAACAGCAGGAGCTTTTTGACCAAGAAAATACATTAGAAGCACATCATACTTAATGGTTTCCCCTAGTTTGCTCAGGTCTGTGAGAGATCTGAGGACTGACCTTATTCTTTTTGAAAAAAGAAGAATGGGAAGAACAGGCTCCTTTCGTAACATCCCAGTCAGCATAAGCTGAGACTGCTGCTGGCTCTGCTCTTCCCTTTTCCTGATTGATTGTTTTCTCCTTCTTCCTTATGCTGGTAAAACAATTCCTGGGTCTCTGCAGTGAACCAGACTGGGGGAAATGGTTACTACTCTAACATACTTTCCCAGAAGTGCTGGTTCAGTTCCCTGTACAGCTCAGTATGGGTCTGGAGCGGGAAGGTGGGTGGATGGCAGTGTGTGTCAAGCATGGCGGGAGGGCAGGCCCTGTCCTCACAGCTGGGACAGTGTTCACTGTGCCTTGAACTGCTAGGTAGACTGGGGTGCCAGAAAAGCTCTTGGGATTTGTTTGAGTCCATTCAAAAGGAGATTAGACAGAGGTGTTGAAAAGAGCTTGAAAAGCTGCAGTGCTCAAAGCTGGCTGAAGTTCAGCTGCGAGCAGTAGGGAGAGGCTGAGTGTCATTTTCCCTGACATCCATTTTTCAAAGCTGAGATAAATGGTTGCCAGATCCTCAGTGGCATTTCCATGGGGTTGGGAGATGTATCAACATGTAGATGATGAAAAGCTGTCTTTATGTATTGGTACAAGACATCTGAGTATTTTTCAAATCTGTCTTTCACAATGGTTTTGGTTTTAAGATTTTTCTGGAAGGTTAGTCAGCTCTTTACTAGTTTATCTGTGGCAAAAATATTTTGTGAGGAGAACTTCTGTTGAAATGTGTTTTTCATTAACAGTTACTTTTTCTACCAAATTAATATCATTAAAAAAACCCCACAAAAGTCAACTAATCCAAGCCCTACCCGTAAAAAAATATTCTTTGGAGTTGAAGAAGCTCTTAACTTTTAATTATTCTAGGTCCTTTTCTTAGGACATTTGAAGCAGTCTTTCCAGGGAACATCATCATGCTCTTCTGATGAAATAAGCATTCACTACTACTATCAGCACATCATTATTCACACTGCTTGCATATTTAGAATGCTGGGTTTTGATGACTACAGGGCAATGACTGTATTTGCAAGCCCTGTATAAATTTTTAAAAGCCACACCTATGCATGAAGACCAGAACATACAGTTCAAGGGGAAAAAATGAATAAACCATTCTTAAGGACTTTGAGCATCATTAGATATTTTTCAGCATCAGGTTTTTTTATCAGTATTTTTAAAAATATGGTACATACCAAACATTGGTCTCAATTCAACTTTTGTTATTTCTCATTAATGAATAGTCATAAGCTCAGTAGTTCTGAAAAACCAAACAACCATGTCTCCCTCTCAGAAATGTGATCATGGGATTTCTTACTGCTAGAGGGTATTCCTCCTGGGGTTGATGATGGTGATAGTGTTTTCCCAGGGATTCACCAGGATGCTGTTATGCTGTGCGCGCAGACTTGAGTTTTCTTGCCATAAGAAAGTGCTGCATTGTTACTGTTATTTTAAGTCAAGTAGTTGTAACCATGGTTAGAAATAATGTTAAAGTTACTCCATGTAGATCACTCTATACCATTTGTGTAATGGACTGATTTAATTTTAATGTTCTTTAATAAAAGAATTTATTTGTGGATGTAAACCAATTTGTTCAACTTCCACCACAGTTAATTTTTTTGGCGTAGGGGAAATGGCAAACTCAGTGGTCCTTTTAAATGTCTAAGCACAGTTTCCAATATGTCACAGGATATGGGATGCTGTGCATGCATTATGCTTAAACTTTCAGTGTTTTAAATAGTAAACGTAATGTTAGGACTAGTGTTTTTCATTAATTCTATGTACTATTATAAACAGCATAAATATCTGTCCCTGAGCTGGTAATGGATCTATTTTGTCAGGAAATTGCAGTAGTGAATGTATAAAATCCATTGTTTTGTTATGGCATCAACTACTGTTGAAGCAATTATACCACTTCCTAATGACCTAAAGGGAGCAAAAAAGTCTGTATTGTTTTGCTGATTTTCTCTTAGTCTTTCATACACTCCCTCAGCCACAAGATAGGAAATTGCTCCAAAGAGAAAAGCGGTGCCTCAGCAGTGAGAGCTGCACCTTCAAAGGGCTGTCATCTGCAGTGATGTGAATAAAACCCAATAGCCTTGTGAGAGCAACGTGGGACTCAGAAGCACAGCTGTGAAATAAGCATGACTAGAATTCAGCATAGTTCTTACTAAAGGCTGCTACAGCTGCTAGTTGGTTCCTAAAGTTAAAACACAAAAGGAGCACATGCCTAGTATCTAAATACACAGCCAGCATAAATTGCTTTGGTATCTGCTTTGTAGAAAAGCATCTTAACCCCCTCCCAACCCCCCCATTGCAGGGTTGAGTAGTGGCAATTTTAATATTACAGCAGTACTTCTAGTCTTTACACAGATTTAATAGGTTCTGAGTGCTGAGTACTTGTCTGATTTCACATGTAAATTGTTGTCTAATTTTGCCTGTTTGTGCACGCACATGACAGTGCAACACGAGTAATGAGCTGTTCATGCAGGACAAGTTCTGCGTTGAGCTCTGTTCATTGCAGATCTACATGGCCTTTGCAAAAACACATGGGAAGCTGTACCTTTGTACAGCTGAATGCTCCTTGCACAGTGAATGCTTTGAGGACCTGTGTGTTTAAAGAAACTTTGGTTGTGTTTACGTGTATTGGCCAAAGCTTCCGGTTAATAACAGTCTAAAAGAGGTCATGCTCTCAACAGACCTTAGGTGCCCAGAATAACCACCTATGTAATTATGTATACACAATTTTTCAAAATTACAGTTCGTACCAAACATTGGCTCTAATTCAGCTTTTGATGTTCTTGCTAATACAGTAACAATCCCAGGAGTGCTGTGGTTTGTTTTTTTTTTTTTCTTTTCCCCTTTTTAAAGACATCATATCTCCTCTCAAACTGAGGAGCAGTGAACTTTCCAAGTAGCATGTACAGTGCTAGTATGATTTACTTACTAAATCTATTAAGTGGACAGCATAGGAAAATCTTGCCGTTTGCTTCTTCCGAAAACAAAGAAGTACCTCAAAGGATGGTCTGCAGGTTAGTTTTCAATTCTCTATATAAACCAGGTTTGTGATCCTTGCTTTATGCTGTCACATAGTGTAAAATTGCTCAGAAGGGATTTCTAGATTTGTTCTTTTTTAAAGTAATTTTCTCTGCTGTCTTTTGGCTCATTTTCTTTTTTTTTTTTTACTGTATTGATCTTCTGCCATTAAAATCAATAGTACAGAGGACAGCATAGAATGCAATTCCTTGTGCTGATCAGAAGTACCTGCCAGTTCAGGTATTCTTGTCCCAGAGGACATGCTGCAATACTGTTCTTAATATTTCTGTAGATGAAACCTGAAACCAGTCTTTTGTTATGGCATGCATACGTGTGCATTCGTAAGTGCCTAGCCCTATATATGTTTAAAGAGAAGAGGAGAAAAAGTTAGCATGTTTATAATGCAGTTTCCTTTGACTATGTCATATAAGGCAGTTGTCATGGAATGGATATAGGTTTTATTAGGAATTAAGTTGTTCTCTTCACTTACCAACCTTCTGTTTAGCTCCAAAATAAACTTAGCTCTTGGTTAGGACTGTCCTTGCAGAGTGTGCTTTCTGGTATGTAGGTTCTGCCTCTGTCCTATATGAAGTCCGTAGCTGACTTCTGTGGAGTAGGGTTAGACATCTGCTTATTAGGTCATCCTAGCAAATGCTGATGTGTTACTACTCCAGTTCATAATAGATAAAGGCTACTGTCTACGCCTGATTCAAGTAACAGACCATAAAGATTGGTACTGATTCAAGTAACCAATCATAAAGATTGGTGCTGCAGAATGGTAAGGGCGTGGAGCAGAAAACTGATGTCCTATTTCCAGGCTGCCCTTGTGGAAAGTGACATCTATCATCGGGTGTCTCTCTTCTGATGTTAGGTCACCCATTTTTAAACTGAGTGTCCAAAAAGTGGGTCCTGTGTATTGAAAGCTACGAATTTAAAACCAAATTCATTATGAATTACAGATTGCTTTGGAAAATGTGTTTTGAAGTAATGCTACTGATGACCACAATTAATAGTAAGTATGAAAGAATCAAGGCTATTGGGAGGCTTCTTTTAAAATTTGATTCTTGCTGTCTTTATCTGGCTTCTCATGTTCATAATAGCTGTTAGGTGATTGCAGGATTTCAATCAGGTGTGCTTTGAACTTGCTCATGTGCTAAACAGACCTGCATTTTAGGTAACAGGCTTAATAGTTGAAGTACAAGTGCTAACTAGGACTTGCTTGATTTGACCAGTTATTCCTTAGTGGTTTTGGGTTTTTTTTTTTTTCATTACTAAAGAATAAAGGAGCAAGAATGACTCTCAAAACTCAGTGCCTTTGTCCAGGACACAGCAGGAACAAGCAACATCATGGAATAGGTGAAATGCCAAGCTAGAAATGTTCTCTCCCACTGTCTAGTATAGGGGAAGAGTTTTAGTTTGGTCTCACTGTACTGCTGATGTTAGGGAGACCACTAATCACTGTACTCTTGCCTTGAGTAATTTCTGTGTTTTCTTCTATAAGGACTGCAGTTTTTCGCAGCCCTCACAAGGAGAGTAGAGACAAGGCATGCAGACATTATTGGCAAATACCCTATTCATCAGTGACTGTAATACCTTCTCCGTGTGTTTTTAGTGCTTTGTCTTTGAAGTCTCTAATCAATGTGTTTTTCCTTACACGAAATCACCTGAGATCAGTCCTATACCAGACTGTACCAGCCATTGATACCATGTCAAATGAAAACTCTGCCCAGTAAGATTTTTTTTTTTTGTCTTTAGAGATGAAGCAACTGCTTCATCATGACCAGGTAGAATTTGGAGACCAAATAACATTTTATATGGATTAAACTATTTTAGAGAAAAGCGAATCTCAAAACAGTGAATGCTACTTAACAAATCAGTTAACTAATTATCTTCCATTTAAACTAGACTCTAAGTCTAGCTTCCTATGGATTCTATAAGAGGACTTCTGGCTCAGCCTATACCTCTCAGATTTGATAAAAGGTTACTCTTCTCCTATGAGGGATCTCAAACTGTCCACTACTCATTAAGTCCCAAAATTTCTAGATGCAGCAATTTAGGTAGTCCATTACAGTGTTTTATTTTGTTCATTTGTTGGTTTTGTTTGGGAAGTGGCAGAGATGAAACAGCTTAGCTGAAATTATTATGTTTTCTTCCACAGAAACCTTTTTAATTCAGGAAGAACTGACTTTATGCAAGAGCTTCAGTAGGAATATGCTTATAGTCAGTAAAGTTCTTTGCAGAAGGTAATTTGGCCAGCTTGTCTTCGATTTCCTTATGAAGTTGACAAAGCTATAAGGACTTTCCTTCCATTTTATTCCTTACACCTGGCAATCCTTTCCATTCTCAAAATTCAGGTTTAGTCTTGGCTGCCTGATCTGTGTAGAACGTGGACCCCTGAGAATAATTTATTTGGCTGTCTTTTAAAGGTTTGGGGTTTTTTAAGTAAAAAAAGTAGAAATTCACCAGTAACTCAAGCTAATTTTTTTCTGTTTGAAAGAGATATTTTTTTCTTTTAAATGTTTCATTCACTGAAGATAAATATATGTATTCTAAAAAAAGGGGATGGGGATTTCTGACCCATGCTAATTAGGACTATGGCATTTCACTCCTTGTCAGATGCAGAAACATGCAGGGACATGGCCGAACTGGTAGGAAGAGATTTGCGGGATTTTGTGAGTGCCTCACAACAGCAGCTGGTCCTGAAACATGTGGCATGGTTTGGAGTTTGCTGGCCAGGGAAGCATTCCTTCTAGGGCAAAAAGTGGATGATGCTACATGACTTCCTGCAGTTTGAGAAAGCCTGGCTTATTCCTAAATTAGCTAGGTATTGCCTGCATGTTTGTTCATATTTTGGATTGCTTGTGTGGCTGCAGAACAGCTCAGATGACAAAGATGACTAGTCTTAACATATTTAGCATATTACTTTCTAGTACTAAAGCCATCTGCTGTCACAGTGAAATAAGTGAATAGTTGAGTATCATACATGTTTTACAGACAGTGCCTGTATATAGTTCAAGAAGGAAAGAACTACTGGTGGTCAATATATTTAGGCTAATTGCTACTTGCCTGTGTTCAGAGTAGACAAGATCTGAAAGTGCAAGGAACTACTATTATGATTTTATATTGTGGTAACACTGGAAAACACATTCACATATTTAGTCAAACTGAGCTAAACAATGTACAGGCAGAGAGAAGAAAAAAAAGTACCTGCCTGAAATATTTTCCAGTCTAAAGATAAACAGAGAAGAGATGGATACAACAAGCAGAAGGCAGCAGGCAGAGAGCTCAAGATAACAGTGGTATATTTATGATTAATGCAATAGGCACTGGTCAGACATGCCAGTTGCCTCAGTGTTCTCAAGTGTTTTATGCTAGCTTGGAGAGCCCAACAGTTAAGTCTTTGAGCGACAGTGAAAGGACAGCAGTGCATGGGGGTCTGTCTGTCCAGTGAAGAAGGGACATGAGGGAAAGAAAAGGGGAAGCATAACAGTGCTTGAAGAAATGCTTTTTCTGGTATGCAAAAGTGTCTAAGAGCTGACATATTCAGGTAAAAGTTCATCTGTCCCTACATAATGATTGCCAGATTTCAGCAGTCAGTAATTTAAACAGTAATACAATAATAATTTAGCAGAGACATATGACTATTCTTGAGAATGGATAAGATCGATCCACTCCAGATAGTGGAAAATTGAATATGATAGAACAGAAGGAAGTGAGTGACATGACTGCAATACAGTTCATAGCTAGTGTGCAAAAATTGGACTCTAGAAGTCGTGAGAAATCAGAAAAAGAAAGATTATTTTTTAATCCTTTTGTAAATTTTCAACTTATCTAACATATTTTTGAGTTTTTCTGCAGCCAGAAAAACTTAAGCCTTACTAAGTTTATAAGGTCAAAGAAATATGTGTTAAAAATTCACACTGTGGTTCAGGTCAGTTTGAGCATTGTTGATTTCAGCTAGTTTCAAAGAAGTTGTCAAGGTCTCAGATGTAATTTAAGTCCTTCGAAGTTTTGGAAAAGCATGTGTCTAGGAAGAATAGATAAATCCTGTAACTCAGCCACAAGAGAAGCTTACTTGAGGCTTGCCTCTTTCTTCAATAGCTAAATAAACCATCTGTCAGCTGCAAATCCACAGGGAACCAGCCTTGCTTGCAATTAAGCTTTGGTCTGGTCTCACAGAACTTCTCATTTATCCAGATGACCTTATTTACGGCTTCTGAGTTGGTTATGAGGATAAATCAATAATGATAATGGTAAGTATTTTTTTTCCTATAGTCCCTCGTCGCTTGGAAGAGATGTGCAATCTCATACTTAACTGAACACATCAGGAATCAAAGAGAGTAAAAGGCCATTTTTGCCTCAACATTCTCACCCAGCCTGGTACTACTTTCCTCACTCCTCCTTAGACCACCAGCTGCTCTAGAACGTCATTGCTGCTCCTATTGTTGTTATGAAGTTGTTCCTCATGGACACGTAATGCCATTAGCCAGTGCACATGGTTTAAGTGCCTGCTTAGTCTGCCTGTGCTTTGGGCCATTCTGAGTTTTTTTCTTGTTTTTCAGCAATCTTGTTTCATAAAAAGAGCTTACGTTTATTTATTTTCACTTCTACAAATGTTTGCAAGGCTTAATCCAAGTAGTTTTAAACTGATAAGTTTCTTAGGATAATAAGTTGTGCTTAACTTGTTGGGAATGTATGGACAATTCCTGGCAGATCTGAGGTTGGGACTATTTTAGTAATTATGAAAAATTAAATATTTTTTTTCCTGGTTGCTTTATTAGTACTTAGATTTTAATTATTACTGGCTAAGTATTAAAACTACAGTGCGAGTTCCATTATATTTAATTAACAGCTATCATCTTGCTTGGCAGTTCTGTTTTCTGAAAAATATTCTTAAATCCACAAGTTCTCTACAGTTCCCCTTGACCTGAATCAATTGTAATAAATAATGCTTGTGCTGATATATAAACTTTTTCTCAAAGTAGCCATTGTTGTGGCATCAGGATTAATACTGAGTGAGACTTGAAGTGAACTAAAAGAATAATTAATGTAGACTATTGCCTCATTAACCATACCACATGTTCCCAGTCATCTCTGTATAGCTTACTAGAAATGGTTCACTGCAATTAATTCAACAATAACACAGTTTTTAATACTAGTGGACAATAAATCTTCTGGTGTTTATTGATTTGAAATATTTCTCAACTTTGCAGTTGATCATGAAATTCTGTAGAGCTTGTGCAACCATGTTTTCATAAAGAAGTAGATAGATGTATATTCATACATTCACCAAGAGACTTCAAATCTGATATTCTGTACATGTATTTTTTTCCCATTCTTTTGAAGTGGAAAAAGACCACTTTGTGGAAGTGGAAGAGGAGTTTATGGATATTCTGCCAGACCCTGTAAGAAATCCATGCTCTTTCACAGGACAGCGGCACTCCTCTTAAACTGATGAAGTTTTCCATTTACCAAAAGGCTATTAGATGTTCTGCAGCTTCTCTTTCTACCATCCCTTTATCTCAAAGAATATCCACTGAGTTTTGTCCTTGTCTTTGTCTCTTTTGTCTTCCTTTTCTTTTGTGTCTTAAAGTGTTCAGAAATGATGTCTCAATTGGGTTGGAGTGCCCTGCTTGTCATGAATACATGCTTTGATCATAAATGTTATCTATGTAGGTGCAGACCCGAGCAAATAACAAAAATATGAAAATCTAGGGGGGTGAATTTGAATGTTAGCAAGCATTTGTCCGTGTTACTGAGCACATTTACATCGTGTAATGTCACCTGGCCTAGACACTAGCCAGGAATACCTTCTAGGCATAGAGGGAAAGTTACTTTAGAGTGTCTAGGCTTTGGTTTTACTCCATGTCAAAGCCCAACAGAGCAGCATTCTCTGTCAGGCAGTCTGTGCAAATGGTTATGGATAGCAGCAATCTAATATTTCTACATTTGGAAAGATCACAATTGGAAAAATGGCTATGGTGTTGAAAAAATTTTCATCCTTATCTTTGTCTTGATTTTGCCCTTGGGGGAAGTGCTTTAAAACAATCTGATGTCAAATAAGGTAGTCTTTTTCTTGTGGTCTTTGGTAAAGGCTACTTTCCTTGGCGCATGTGGTGGCTGACTCGCTTTCTTGTCATTCATAGCTACTAACTCCTTAAATCTTTGAGGTATTTTGTGGTGACTGAGTATTCATTGTCTATACAATGCACTGTGTGGAACTGCTGCTAGAGGTAGTAGCTTTTTTGTACTGTACTGGCTAGTTTTTTTGAAACTAGATTAATTGTCACACTGTTGTGTATATTAATTTGATCCAATGGAAAATGGGCCTAGAATAATAAAGTCCAAGTCCTACCTCCAGGCTGCTGAAGTATCCTGAAAATAGGCCTCCCTGGCACTGTTAGCTGAACTACTGAGATTTAATATTGGGGTGGGTAGGGGCTAGGCAAAGCAAGAAAACTTGTATCTAGAAGACAAGCTCTGGACTTTTAAGAAGTCTTCGAAAGAAGGACCACTGGTTGGTTTGCGCCAGCGTAGCACTTAGTTCCGGTGTGGGTCTGGGGCTGCTCGGTGTTGCTGCAATATCTATGACAAACACTTAAAACATGAGAGCAATGCAGACAGATGAGTGCACTGGGTTTACAAATGTTAAATCACACCCACAACTTTTCCTTGTGCACTGCTTGACCCCATGGCACATTCCAAAGGAGTAGTAAATAGATATGCTTGAGCTGACCTATCTCACATACTGGGCGCCTATTAGTTGTACTGGGAAAATAACAGCATATATTGTATAGTTTTATTCAACTCTATATGATGCTGAGTAATATGTTTTGTGTGTGGTGGAAACAAAATTGGTAAGTGTCCGGATGTAAAATTAAATAGCAAAATTATTACCAGCAGAAATAATTTTGGGTCTAACTTATGTTTTGCATCAAAGCATGCCCTACACTCCTTTAATGATATCTCAATGTATGCTTTAGAAATATTGCTGTACTTTCCTATCAGTCCCTGCACAATTTGTGATGTTGTAGTGTTTGCACAATTAAATATAGTTCTATGTAGTTGGCAGATCTATCTATCTATATTTTAATTTATAAGTGTAGGAAGACGTAGGAAACAGAACTGTGATGCTTTTGTTGAGTCTCATCACTAACGAGAGTGAAAAAGAAAGTTAAAAAAATCTCAAAGGCATTGCCTTGAAATACCTTCCCTTCTTAACAGGCAATGAAACTATTTGTTGCGGGCCTCTTTACCAAAAGCAAAGTTTTAGTTTAATTTGAAGTCACTGCTCCCACCTAGCATATATTTTCAGGTATTCACATAGCCATACATTTAGCCTGGACACCCTCATGCTTTCCAGCACGAACACAGCAGGCAAGATCTCTCCAGCTGTGCATCTAATAGAGCTGTTTACACTTGTTTCCACTGTGGGTGTAAATCCTGATGCAGTCAGCCATGGAAGAATAACTTCCCAAGCTTTATTTTTCTTCACTAACCCAGAGGCTTGGGCAGACCAGTCTGCCCATGGTCTGCATAACACTAAATAGTAGTTTTCTCCTAATACCCCAGTGAATTCTCTGTGAAGCTTACAGTGAAACATAAGATTTTCATCACAGACATTTTTGTATTGACTTTTTGACCTAGTAATAGAGAACATAAAGGGTAAGTCAATACTGACTACGCAGAATGAGTTTCTATTTGCATAGTGATCTTAGAGAAAACAGTGCAAATGCAGCCTGAGATGTTTAAGCAGAGTTGCTGAGGCAGGTCTCTTGCTTTACTGTGTGGTACAAACTCTTATTTTTTTATTTAAAACTTTTTTGTATGTGTAGTGGTTTTAATTTTTTTTTTTTTTTTTTAATGTAAGACCTTTAATTAAATGCTAAAGAAGCCATATTTTTACCTCAGTTTGCCTAAATGCTGTGAGTCATCACACGACAAGGTGCTTTAACTGTGCTGAGAGACACTTCCTGAAGTCTGTCCCAGGCAGACCTGCACGCTGCAATTTGCCTTAGCGTTAAGATGTCTTGTACTTATTATGCTTTAAAGTTAGGATGGGTGTGCACATTGCTCTCACAGCCTAGTTTTATAGGACTTTTGTAAGGGCGAACTTGTAGTAATATCAGGCATATAAAGTCTGGTCTCTTCATTCTACTGTGAAATAAAATGAAATGCACAATGAACACAATATTTTTATTTGAAGGATGAGAAAGCTGCCCCTTAGAATACAGCTGTTTTTAAAATTTCTGTTCAGATTGGTTAGCCACTGATAATAGCTAAGAAACCTTGTCTGATTTACAGGTTGGGTCCAACTTTAAATTTGTCCATGCTCTGAGTGTGGGGCTGCTGTAGAGTTTCCTTGCAGAATAAACTATTCTAAGTGTATAGGAACAATCAAGGTAATTCAGTCATTTGATGAAGAATTAAAAATAAAAGATTGTAAACTCATTTCTTCTTTTGCGGAACTGTTATTCTGCATTTTTAATATTCCATTTGTCACAGGGCTTTCTTTTACCATAGTTCTTACTTTAATAAAATGTTAGGTAGCTAACCAGAAATACTGCAGATGTGGAATGCTTCATGTCAGAAAAAGTTAGTAGCTACATTTATTTCATTCTGCCAAAATTTGTTCCTTGTGAAGTTTAGTGCTGTGTGGATAGACATCCTTTTGCAGAACTTCCCCCCTTCTCAGGCTTCCTATGTTCTCTCTCTCAGCTCTCTTTACAGAGGTTACTTTACAGGCTCTCCTTAAGCCACTTGAGTTACAACTTATCTTTAGGCTTAAACTTTTTAAATATTAGATTGTGGCTAACCTTTGTCCTCTGAAGCCGAAGCCAGTTATGTGGCCTCAGACAGGCAATTCCTGCAGCAGATCTGCATAGCAGTGATAGTGAACAGTCGGGGGTGGGTGCTGGTTTCTTATGCCCATGTAGCTTTCTGCCCAGTGTTCTTCCACCCTTCTGCGGTGCTTTCAGCTAACACTGTCTCTGCTGATTTCTTTGCACATCTGCCCTTAAGCAGCAATAGCAGGATCATGCTCAGGTCTCTGCTCCTTCTGCTTGCCATTCACACATGAACTTAAACTACCTGCAAAGGTCAATTTGTGTGAAAACTATGAAACATAGTGGCTAAGCCATAGGTATATATTTTGCCTTAAGTAGCCTCAAGCAGAGGGACAGACAGACAGCAGTGTGTGCAGTAACATCTCCAGCTACTGCAGCTGTGTGCTTCAGTAGGCATGTCCCAGACTCTTGGGATGAAACCTAAGAAACAACTGCACTGCTGTAAACTTTAAACAACCTTTATTTCACTCTGTTCTAAATGCAAAAGTGAATTTGTAGCTTCTTATCTATAAGACAACACTTTAGGGAAGGGACTGCATTTTGCAATAACTATAGCCGTTGCTTTCTGCACTACAGACTTTATTACGCCTACCTAGAGTAAGAAATAAAACATGATGGTCGGGTCTGTGCATTTCTGCAAGTGATGTAATTTTTTTTTTTTTAAATAATTATGTTAACTTACTATTTAATGTAAATGAAACTGTATCAGTTTCTAATAGTCTTTTCCTCAAATAATTCTGTCTTCAGAAAGTGTCTGGTACTAGATTCAAAAGAGATGTCATCACTGGATTTTCCTTGATGAGGAAGTGTTGTACACTTAGATATTTCAACACTGTAACTCCTGAGTCTGAACTTGGATCAGTTTCATGCTGGAACAAGACTGAATTATTTACCATTTTTCTTTCTGTGCCCTGTTTCCATGAAGAAAACTCAGACATGGGTAAGAGACATTTGTGTCACGCTCAGAGTTTCCCCTGCCCCACTGTATGAAATCAGAGAATAAGAATTACAAGACATGTCTTTGAGATAAACAAACCATAGATATCCATCTTCTTCTCTTCACAAGATTTTGTGGTGCAAAATATGGCAAATGTTTTAGATGTATTGTTCAAGTACTACAATATTTCCAGGTAGGAACATGCTCATATCTGCATGCTGTTATCTCTTGATAGTGCAAAAATACAAGCATTGCAAGCTCTGATTTTTCAACAAATCTTGTCTTAACAGGAAGAAAGATTTGATTCTGCAGACTGAACACAGGAGTCACACAAAACACAACCTGCCAGCGTTTGCTTTAAACTTGAAATACTCAGCAGATGAGATAGATTCAGGGTAGATATTCACTGAAGCACAAATCAAAACTCACAGTCATACATAGGCATAAGTCAAAGAAAATGGTACTTTTCCATGAACAACACATGAAAGGCGGGTCCTACTTGACTAACGTGATCTCCTTCTATGGCAAGCTGGTCTGCTTCTAGTGGATGAGGGAAAGGCTGTGAATGTTGTCTATCTAGATTTTAGTAAAACTTTGCTACCTTTTCCCACAGCATTCTCCTGGAGAATCTGGCTGCACAGGGCTTGGACAGATGTACTCTTTGCTGGTAGAAAATTGGCTGGATGGCTAGGCCCAAAGAGTTGTGGTGAATGGTGTTAAATCCAGTTGGCAGCTGGTCCAGAGCTCAGTACTGGGGCCAGTTCTGTTTGCTATCTTTGTCAAAGATCTGGATGAGGGGATTGAGTGCACCTTCAGTAAGTTTGAGGGCAACACTGAGTTGGGCAGGATTATTGATCTGCTTGAGGGATGGAGGGCTCTTCAGAGGGATCTGGACAGACTGGATTGATGGGATGGGGGCAACTGTATGAGGTTCAACAAGGGCAAGTGTTCAATCCTACAGTTGGGTCACAACAACCCCATGCAATGCTACAGGCTTGGGAAGAGTGGCTGGAAAGCTGCCTGGCAGAACAAGGGTGTTGGTTAACAGCCAGCTAAATATGAGCTGGCAGTGTGCCCAGATGGCCAAGAAGGCTGATGGCATCCTGGCTTTTATCAGAAATAGTGGGGCCAGCAGTACTAGGGAAGTGATTTTTTTTTTTTTTTTTCCCTGTCGTTGGTACTGGTGAGGCCTCACCTTGAATACCGTGTTCAGTTTTGGGCTCCTCACTACAAGAAAGACATTGAGGTGCTGGAGTGTGTCCAGAGAAGGGCAACAAAGCTAGTGAAGGGTCTAGAGCACAAGTCCTATGAGGAGGCGCTGGGGGAACTGGGGTTGTTTAGCCTGGAGAAGCGAAGGCTCAGGGGAGGCCTTACTGCTCTCTACAACTACCTGAATAAGGTTGTAGTGCTGCGGGTGTTGGTCTCTTCTCCCAAGTAACAAGTGATAGGACAAAAGGAAGCAAACTCAAGTTGCACCAAGGGATGTCTAGATTGGATGTTAGGAAAGGTTTCTTCACTGAAAGGATCGTCAAGCATTGGAAAGGGCTGCCCGAGTAAGTGTTGAGTCACCACCCCCAGGGGTATTTAAAAGACATGTAGGTGTGATTCTTAGGGACATGGTTTAGGATAGACTTGGCAGTGCTGGGCTCATGGTTGGACTTAATCTTAAAGGTCTTTTCCAACCTAAATGGTTTCATGATTTTATAAGACAAATGGATACTACTTATTATTCCTTCAGTGACTTTAAATCTGAAAGATCTGTGAGACAAAGGTTTCTGCTTGTTCTGGAAAATGTGACAAGGAAGGGCAGCAAAGAGTAAGGATCAGAGGTCACAGAACAGGCAGTGAGATGCGAGTTCTGTTTACAGCATTACCTAGCAATTGTTCGTGTTGAATCAAGACAGCAAGGCTTCTGTCTCATCTCTTTAACTGGAGCTGGCCTGTTGCTTTTGAAATCCCAGCTCTGAGAGGAACTCTTGTAGGTGTTTGTATTTACACTAGCTTGAATAAAATCCCCAGACTCTGTTACACAGCATGTGTAATTGATCTAGAAGTTGATTTTGGCCCAGAACCAACTTTTTCATCTCACATTCACTGCCAAATTGACTGCCAGATTTCTATTCAGAAAACTGTAAGTCTAGAAAAAATAAGGCCAGATGTCACCAGACTGGAAATCATGGATCCTGTGCACACAGTGCTGACCTTCTTTCTGCTGGGTACTCTGCAGCATTTATGTCCTCTCTCCTCACACTCTCTAGCATGTCTGGGGGAAAGCATGTACTAACTGTTGTTAAACATGATTTTTTGAATAATTAATTTGCACAGTCCAGCAAGTGAATAATTAGAAGATAAAGTATTTTAGAAAGTACAATCTGTGATAGAAAAATCATAAAAGAGACTTCTAACTTTACTTGGTTTTGCTTTCCATGACACAGCACACCTTTCTCTTTTCTGGTTTTACTAGCTGTGGTTTCAGTCAATACCTATACAAAGGAAGTGATGCCACAGTATAAAGCTGCCTCTATTATCAATGCACTGTACATATACAAAAAAACTTTCTTAGGTGTCCACAGAGCATTCTGTTGGATTGAGCTTGTGTTGAGGACGTGAAATTTTGAAAGTGAACTTGTATCCTAATATCTAGATGGTTTTGAACTGGGTTTAACAGGCTCAATGGGCAGGTGTTTTGTGATCATGTTTCTCTCTTCATAACAGGAAATCCAGAGGCACATTCAGTGATACTGTACACTGCACACTACGTATTAAGGAAACACAAAAGAAAAGGCATATCTTAACAGTGACTTTGGAAACTCCCCTTCCCCTTTTTTATACACTTCCTTTTTCAAAGTAACATTACTGAAACCATTTTATTTCAGAGGAGAGAGAAATCATGAAGTTGAATCAAATATAGATGATGCAAAACTTTGTCAAGGTTATGGACCAGGCCTTCACAGTGTTTCCTTTGTATTTCACTTGAATCGTTGATTGTCTTCCTGTTCCAATGCCATTCTCTTTCCTTCTATTCAGGAGTTTTCTATTACCTTCCAGACTATTGTATGACTACGCAAGTAACACAGAGTCCTTTGTATGGTAGAAATCAGCTACAAAATAAACACACCTTTATCCTGCACTCTCAAAACCTGCCTTCTTTCGGCACATAAATACTGTTCCAATTAAAAAAAAAAAAAAAAAGTCAGATCTCTATGAACCTGATGTTACAACGTTAGCCAACTGGCAAACTCTCAAAAGCACTGGAAGCTTTCTTCCATGAAGTCCATTGTGCCTGTGACAAAGTTCTGCAGCTGCTAACAATTGCTCAGTAATGCGACTGTTCCAGTTTCCTATATTGACAGTCACGGTACTGACTTTAGCCTCTGTAGAAAAAGGAAATGGTATACAGACACATGGAGTGCAGAGTCTGGTCCTCTTAATGACACCAAGCTTTGGAATTTTATTCTTTGCATGTGTTTACTCAGCCCTTTCCTATTCGAGTATCCTGTATAACAAAATTATTTATCCAAGTGCTGTTTTCTGCCTTTTGGTTCTGCATGGCTATGCAAGGGAGGAAAAAGGAGGGGAGAGATTTTTCCTTTGCACAGGTTACAGTCCTTCCAGTCTCTCTTGCCTGGTGTCAGCAGAGGCACTTCACAAAGGAAGGCAGGGGAACCAGTTGCCATCAGCTATCAGAGCGTGTGAAGAAGGAGCTGTGATTTTTCAGTGCTCAGTCTGATTCGTGTCACTGGTGTTAGTCAGGACAGTATGATTCTATCACACAGAACTACATAAAACAATAGTCTGGCCTCAGATGTATACAGTTTTCTTTTTTTGTTTGGGTGTGGGGTTTTTTTCTTTCTTTCTTTTGGACCAAGTATAATTTTTTTTCCCTACTCCTCCACTCCTTGCACTAATTTGCCAGAGATTTATTAACAACTTGTCCATGCCTGACATAATTTAACACACTAGTGAGTCAGCAAGGAATTAGACCCTGTTTTTGCATAACTTGCCTCATGGTCTGTACTCACTATATTTATTGGAGTGCCCAGTGTTGCTGCCCTAAGGATTGCCTTAAGGGTGTCTTTCTTACGGATTGCAAAATTATTTGGGTTCAGGGGTTTTCCGACTGCAACTGCCAGAATTGTCTTGCAGTTCTGAAACAGCTTGTGTCAACTGAGCCTCTGTTAGGCAACCTCTGTCATAACAAGTACCTTCTGCTTTTTTCTGTATACTGTTTGGGACTAAGTAGAAATATGTAACACCATCAAAAAGTTATCAATTGGTTACTGTACTCCTGCTCTCCTGCCAAGGATCTCTGAAGGGGAATATGGATATTTATTTTATGATAGTGATTAAATGTTGGCTTGGCAAAAGTCTTTTGTCCCTCTTGGGTTCATTGCCGATTTCAGTCTTGTAAACAGTATTTGCTACTCAGATGCTTTGTTGGGAGTTATACAATGCTGCAACCAAGGTAGCCAGAAACCAGTGGCATTTAGTGTATTTGCTTTGTGTATGTTTTTAAAGAATTGCATATGTTCTAAAGATGTCAGTGTTGCTTTGTCAAGGTGGAGCTTCCTTTGAGTGAAATGCCAGGACCTAAATTTAGAAGAGTTTATTGGAGGTGCCATTGTAGATTACAGTGTTGGAAAACTGTGAACTGGTGGCGTGATTGGCAGGGTATGTATTGAAGAAAAAACACATTAAGAGTGAAGTAAAACAGAGTTGTCTTATTTTCAAAAAGCAACTGAAAAGACTTACCAAAGCAGATTTTGTGATGTGTTTGGAGGGATTATAACTTGAGGTATAACCTTTCACTTGAGGGTGAAAGTGAATCCTGCAGAAAGGAGTCCTGATGGCTGAGTGCATGATTAGAACCACATTTTGGGTTTTTTTCATCCCCAGTGCAGGAGAAAATCTGGGTGTCATATATTCCTAGTACCCATCCAATACAGTCCAGAACAAGGAGCAATTATCTGGGATATAAAATCACCTATTAGTTAACCTTTGCTTTGTATTAACATCGCTCAGACTGGGGTTTTCAACATTGGAAGGATGTAGACTGGTTGGAGTGAGTCCAGAGGAGAGCCACGAAGCTGATCAGGGGGCTGGAGCACCTCTCCTATGATGAAAGGCTGAGAAAATTGGGCTTGTTCAGCCTGGAGAAGAGGAGGCTCCGGAGAGACCTTATAACACCTTCCAGTACCTGAAGGGGCCTACAAGGAAGCTGGGAGGGAACTTTTTACAAGGGTCTGTAGCGACAGGACAAGGAGGAAATTGGAAAGGGGAGGTTTAGATTAGATATTAGGAAGAAGTTCTTCACGGAGCAGGTGGTGAGGCACTGGAACAGGTTGTCCAGAGATGTGGATAACTCATTCCTTGATGTCTTCAAGGCCAGGCTGGATGAGGCTTTGAGCAACCTGGTCCGGTGGAATGTATCCCTGTCCATGGCAGGGGGGTTGGAACTAGATGATCTTTAAGGTCCCTTCCAACCCAAACCATTCTATGATTCTATGATGCAAAGAACCTGTGGTGAATTAGTTCTTCAAATACCATAAAAATTAGTTTTGGACAGTATTTAGTTATTGTGCAGTTCTTTGAACATGCTGTTAAGTAGAATGTAATTTTGCAGTTTTATTTTGGTTACAGCTCATGCTGACTAAAATAATTTTGCCTAATGAATCAGGACAACAGCAACCTCTGATTGTTTCTGTCTGTAGTTTTTCATTAAGGTATCTGTCAGCTTTGGTTAACTGTATATTTTTGCTGTATTTCTAAAGTTAAAAGTAGTACCTTATCCAGAACACTCCACATGGACAAGAGACTGAATCAGCAGAGGAAATGTGTATGTTATAATTTTTCATGAATAAAATAATTTGAGTAAGAAATAAGATTAAGGATAATGACTAATTCATAGGGGAAAACCTAGCTCTTCTATTAATGCCTTTTAACAAATAAAATTCAAAAGAATCTGTTTATCACTGACAGACAATGTAGAATTTAGGATATTTTTTGGGGGTGTACATATTTTGTTGGAGTCCCATTAGAATATAATGAAGATGGAGATGATGGGAGTGGTTCACTGGAGACATCAGGAGCAATGCTTGGTTAGAGGCTAGGTTAGTGACGGTCAGAAGGGAGCAGGGAATTTTATGAAACAAGGTTATGTCAGCCATAAGATAGTTAATCATAAAACAGAGAAGATTTTCCAGTGTCTAGAGGCTGTGGCAAGTGAGCCTTTGTGGGTTTAGCAAATGAGTATGAGGTGGTCATGATAACTATGATTTAAAAGTTTCTGAAAAAAGAGCTGGATTTAAAGTTCAGTATTATGCTTGAGTTTTGGTGCAGAGCGCAGCAGAAAATATCTCTTCTTCCATACCAACGCCAATATTATCTCTCTGTTGAGATAATAGCAGATGTTTGTGGTCTTTCAAGACAGCTTCACAACCAGAGCAAACTGAAGTGTGGAACTATAATACATTTTAAGAATCATATATTGAACACATACACAAGACTTGGCACTGAGGAGGTCAAGCACATGCAGAGAGACCTTTTTTTTCTCCAGTTTTTCTAGTTGCTTTTCTGTGTTTAGTTTCCAGAGAGCAGCTCCAGTCTCTGAATTGGACACTAAGGAAAAAAAGCAGTCTGGTTGTTGGTGTTTGTTTTGGGGTGGTTGGTGGTTTTTTTTTTTTTTAACAATTCTCTTTCTAAGGACTCTCCCAATAGAAGCAACAAACAACAAAATACGTATTCCTAAGATTCAACACTTTTTCATGTTAAAAACATGATAGAAAACATTCCTGTAACATTGACATCAGCTCTACCATTCTCTTCGTAACTGGCTGAACTGACATACCAAAAACTTGGAAATAAAGCACAAAGATCCAGCTACTAAATCCTGAAGTCTGGATTTCACAATTGGGTTTGAAACATTCTAGGGAGATGGATTTACTTAAAAATAAGACTCTCGAGTTTTGTTCTGACTCAACTTATTTATCCAGACAGAACTTCTAGACCTTTGAAATTTTGCAGGGTGCACTTTAAAACCAGGAAAATGATGGTTTATTGTGCATAACATTTAGTGTTATTATTTATTATTTGCTTAAAACTGGTAGTGTGTTCAGTGCTGTGCAAGACATAGATATCATGCTATCTAACCGGAAGGGTTCATAACATAGACACAAAAATAACTTGAGGGACTTCTGGGCCTTAAATTAAAGAACAAAATTAAACTGAAGTTCTCCATGGAACAAGATATCCTTTAAATTCATACATATAAACAGATAACATGCACATTCCAGCTGCATTTAGTTAGGTTGGAGAAATTAATGGTGAATAGCATTTGGTTTTTAATAAAAACCTCCATTCTGCACAACTCTGATTCCTTCCTTGACTCGCCCCGCCCTGTCCGGGGGTGAAAAAGATTACTACAGCTCATCCCCTGTTAAAATCACATACCTTCCTCCTGAGGGGAATAAAAGTGTTGCAGAAACTATTAACAATATTCTTACTTTATTACAAAAGTTGCAAGCAGTGCCAGAGTTGAAGTGGTAGCATGGAAGGAAAAGAGTGCCTAAGAAAAACTCCAGATGTCTGAGGACAGGATTTTACATGTCTGTGGTAGAAACTCAGTGAAGGTGGGAAAATGTTTTTAAACCATGTGTTATGAAACTTTACATACTATAAAGACTTTAGATTTCAAAAAACATACATGCCTATTTTTATATTCAAATAACTTTTACTGTCTTTTTACATCTCTAGCACAGTGGCAAGGAATAGAACCAGAGTTTGCAGAAATTACATATCTTAGTAGCTCTGTGATGGATATTTTCTTTCCTGGTGTATTGATGCCAGATGAAAAGGGAATGGAATTTTTATTCAGAAACTGGAACCAACTGATCAGATGAGAATCAAATGGATAAACATAAAAAAAAAAAAATCTTTCACTACCAGATCTAAAAAGTATGCACAAAGACCAAATCTCTTTCCTTTTATTCTCCCCAGGCTTACTTGGTATCTTCAGTGTGTTCTGCTTGAAAACCTGGGTAAAATCACCACACAGTGTAAAAAAGCAACGTATAAGTAAGCTATGAGCCCCAGTTTATATGGTTGCACATAGAAAGGGTTCTTCCACCATGTGAATAACAAAAAAACCCAGGCTATATTCCAAACATATACCTCTTCCCATCCTGTAAGAATGCATGGAGGGATCCTTCCAGTGTGTATCAGAGAATTGCCTGGCTTTTTATCTATTTGTTGTGCCCACCACCTGGGCACAGAAAGAGATCAGCCTCTCCTTCCCCACAGCAGCACTACCTTGCCCTAGGCTGCTGCCAGCCCTCAAAGATGGGCATGTTTTGAGTAAAACTGGGACAATGTGTATAGTATCAGTCTGGGGCAGCCACTATAACTGAGAGGAGTTTGTGAATGTAATTGAAAAATGTCTGGTGCCATTCCCAGATCTGTGACTGGTTGGGCTTATGGTTGCCAAAAAGTCGCCTCCAGAAATCACAGCCCTTTTTCATCATCTGTTTAGCCTCTAGAAGAAATGCAAAACTGAAGTAGCTAATGCAGCTCACATCCAAACCCTTGGGCAGTGAGGAAGGATTTTGCCCTGAGTTTTACCTGTTTTTTAAAGCAATTAAGAAACTAAGACCGAAGTAGAATTGTCTAGCTTTAAAAATGAATAAGTCCCCTTGCAATTCCCCTGTCTTGAAATGTTAGATGTAGAACTTCAAGACATAATATTATCAGAAAGGTCTATGATAATAAGCCTTAACTAGTCCATGTTAAAACACCTGCTTAGAATAATAAATTTGGCTGTGGCCAGTAACTGAAGATGCTTGATACTGTTCATGCTGTTTGCATCCAGCCATTTAATATTCTTTTAATTGTGGGAAAGACGATCTGATGAGTGTAGAGGCTGAGAATCAAGATTTTTGGGTTGTTTCAAGATCTGCAGTGCTTTTTATGGGTAGGCTTGTGGGAATGTATTTGTAGGTGTTGAATGCTTGTAATTCTGATTCGTTGGGACCGGTGTGTATCTAGGCTCTGCAAATGCTAGGGCTTGATATTTGGCGAATCTGTTTCCTCAGCTATATAATTTAGGCCATAATGTCTGTGTGCTTCACAGAATGAGTAATTAATTCAAGTTTACAAAACATGCTGAGAAACTCCAGTAAAAATCACTGGGAATGTGCAAACAAACCATTGTTCATGTTGGTTTGAATACTTCCTGGATTCCAGCTTCCTAAAAGAACAAGATCAAATAGAAGAGAAAGTTACAGCAGTTTTCGAAGTGCATAAAATCTGAGGAAAAGCATAAAAAGAGACATTGGAAATATTACATTCAAATGGTAGCTGACTGAAGAAAGCTTCACTAATGGAGCACTTTGTGACCCCCACTTTTTCTATACTGCAAGCTATCCATTGAAAGCAGCAGCCTTAATGCACATGAACAAATCTGTGTCTTTCTATAGCTGAAGGATGCCAGAAGCTGAAGAGAAAAAAAAAAAGACAAAGCTGCATACCATCAAAAAAGAGGAAAACAAAAAAAAAAAAACAAAACAGCACTAGC
>NW_010251977.1:36135-55458 GCF_000690775.1 Eurypyga helias | reverse complement strand
TGCTTGAGATGGCAAAGTGCTTAGCTGTAAGCCCAGGGGCATAGTGGAATTGTAGGATAGAGACTCACCATGCTTGATTTATAACATGTGGATCTTAGCTAATATATTGTTAACACAGAGCTCAGGGCCAAATTCACTCTCAGTAGTACAATTTGAGCCAAACAGTGCCCTGAGGACACAGAGGTGGAAGGGGCAATAGCCCAGCATATTTCTGAAGTGTTATGAAAATAAGGGAGTGCTGCTTGTGTTGGCAAGTGCTCTCAGGAAAAAATTACGCAAATGTAAAAAATGAGATGTGGAGCTCTCCTAGAACAAGTAATTAGAAACTGCAAATCATACCTAGCTCCTTGGGGTGTCTTTGTACTGCAGATAGAAATGCTTTTATAATGCAAGTATTACAAGAAATTCAGAAGCCTTTCTCTCTGCTTTTTGCTCACATAAGGTCTGATCTGGGACACACTGAAGTGACTATAGAAACCACCACTAGATTTAATGGATTTTGGATTAAAATCCTAGTGCCAGTAAGCACTGTGCAGAAGAAACCTTGTAAAAGCAGAGTACTTCAGTAGAGAAGTCTAGAAAAATGTCTTAAAGTAACATTGAATACTGTTTCTGATTAATATCTAAGTGCCTTTTCTGTTGTTGTCCATTCTACCAAGAAGTTTCTCCCTTTTACATTACACACATTTGTTGATTAGACATTGTTTTAACTCCCTTTTCAATTGTATTTTAAAACACAAAAAAATAATTTGGAATGTGCAGTAAAACTCAGGCAATCTACAGAATGACTGATATTTGAGATTCAAGAGAAAATATAGATTAATTATTTGTTTCAGCTGGCTTATCAAGTGTTAGGATTCAGATAAACATTTTATTTGTTATTTAATGATCTACAAAAGTGCCTGAGAAATGATCTTGCTCTTTCCACCTTCCTCCTACTCATGATATATGAATGAAAAATACCTTTCTTCCTTATCTGTTGTAAGGAATATACTTATATACAAGAACCAAAAGAACAAGAAAAAAAAAGAGACAAAAGGCTGAAGAGAGCATATGAAAAAGAGTTAACTGGGTCACATTTGTGATCACAAGGCAGTAAATAATAACCCACACTACCTGTTTGGTTTTGGTTTTGGGTTTTTTTTGGTTTTTTTTGCTAGGGAAACGTTAAGTCTGAACTTGTCCTTGCACAGGATGGAGTCTGGCTTCAGGCACAGGGTATAGCCAGTTCCCATTCCTGCATGTTAACACTCCTTCCTCCAGTCCAGAAGGGGTTCTTGAAGAAACGGTAAGGATGGTTCAGGATCATTATCTGATGAGTCACACCTGACTTGAGAGACCTAGGAAAATGAATATCACTCATTTTTTTCCAAGGCATCTTTAAATGATGGCTCGAGGAGAGTTAACAGAGAATCAAGTTTCTGGAAGTATATATTTCTTGATATTTTAATCTAGCAATAAAAAAATACTGCCATACAGCAAAATCTGGTTTAAAGCTGGTTAGACAAATGCAGAAAAGAGCTCATATTTTTAAAAGTTTAGGTAAGAAATTATTAGGATGGTAAAGTGAATTTTCCATTATTGAATGCTTTACTCAAAGCTGGGCATTTTTCTAAAGAATACAACCAACTCCAAACTGAACTTGATGCTGCATTGAGGCTCTATGTGCTTGTCTTAAGTAAGAACTCAGACATGACAGATGTAGCAATGTTTTCTGGTCCTAAAATACATGAAACAAACACACAGTCAGTAATCTGTTTGTTTCAGTAGAGTTATGCTAAATATATCATGGCCATCATTGGTTCAATCCAATTTAGCACATGGTCTGTTGTGGTAAGATAGTCTAAAAACAATTCACCTCTGATTTACAGTTTTAACTCAGTAAAATATATTTATGTCAAGCTTATGGAGAACATCTTCAGTTGTCCTAAGTGAAATGAAATTAAAATCAGAAACACCGTGTCCCAGAAATGGAATTTATTCTTTCACCTGCAGAATTACTCTGGGCTTTTACATGTAAGTTTTATTTGTTATAAACAAAAACCAGACTTTCTGGCAATATTTTATGACAGAATTCCCAGAAGTGTACCTCTTCGAATTTGATGGAAAACAAATCTTGTCATATTTCTGTATAAAAGGCACAATTCCCTTTTCCATTTGTCTATTAACCTGGAGCAGAACTGCAGGAGATTATTACAGTATTAATGTTTAGAGGGCATTCATCCAGATTTCTGGCAAAGTCTTCAATGATATGGCAGCATTCTCATAAGAGATCTCATTAGAACCATCATAGGAATAAAAGGAACAAGTTATACAAGCATTTAATTTTTTTTTATATTTTACTTTAAACTCAATCCTGGAAAAGTTCAGACATTTTCAGGTTCCTAGGAAACCTACTGAGATGATTTGTCACTGCTTGTCATCATTCATGTTAGTGAAAAGTGAGTCAAAATGATAGTTGCCTTGTGGTAACATGAACATTGTCTAAATAGGAGTTTTGCAGAAGTGCATAACAATGAACAGTTTTAGGAAAAAAAAGATTATGTTCATGCTCATACAGACTTACGGGAAACACAGCTGATAAAGCTTGAGCTTTCTGGTTTTGAGACACTGGCTTAAACCTTTGCAGGGCCTTAGTCTCAGAATAACAATAATTACCTTTTGGGCTTCCTCCCTCTTAGTGTGAATCCTCAGTTGTAAATTAGTCATCAAGTTTATATTCCTTAAGTGCATGGGAAAACATAGATAACTGCAAGCATTAAGTCAGCTACAGGTAAGGTAGGTGGAGACCTACTTAATCTAATTCTGCCCAGACACCCAAGGTGGCTCCAACTTTAAAGTGGATCTGCCTAGATCTTTGCATGACAGTATACTCCTAAGAGACTTTTAAAGAATATTAGGTATCTTAACTTAAAAAGCCAATTTTAATTCAAATAAAACTAATTTTAATACAGATGAAACTAGCAACAGAGACTTTTAAAGTTAAAATCTCAAAGTACCTTAGGGGAAGAACAGAGAGAAATGTCTTATAAACAGCTTTTTACCCATTATAGGCTCTTTCAGGAAGGTCCTCATTTTCAGCCGGCTGGATAGCTTTCTGAGTGGCAGCAAACTATGTGCTGTACCCTCTGGTTTCCATGTCTTCTCTGGGGCTGTCTGCATCCAGTTCCCAAGTCCTTGCTGGGGCTCTCCTATCTGGCCCATCTTGTAGCCTACATCACCTTGAGCAGATGGGAATTGTAGAAGCACCTGATCCCTGTCCCAGAACACTCCATCTCACCCAGTCACTCCTTTTAGGGAAGCGAGACATATTAAGGAAGAAAGTGTAAAGCAAACAAACAAAAACCTCAAAACAATCAAATCTTTTTCATAAAAGAAATGAAAAGACAGAGTTGAGTTGTGGTGTGTTTCTCTGTCCTTTAACATAATAGTTATAGTTCAGTCATTTGCTTCAAATTTGGAAGGCCTGTTACCTTCCTTTTCTATGAAACTAGGAAAAGTGGTAGTAATTAAGGGTTCCTCAACTTTCAGATAACTGTGTTATCCTTTTATTGTAAAGTGCCTTCATACTGGGCTACCTCATGATATTCTGGATTTAACATTCTTGTCGAAGCTGGTCCAAGCATTCATATTCAGTGAGGTACACAAATGTTTGAAGATCAGACCGTAGCATCTTTATCTTTTCTGCTGCTAACTTCTTCATCACAGGAGTTGGATGTTTTTTTGACTGCACCAAAGATCAGCAAAGAAATTATTTAATGAAACATAGATAGCATCTATGTGAACTCTTACAAACTCTCAGTCTAGATTTAGACATGTGAACATATCATGCTGCTTGCTAGTAGCTAGGGTGGAGGAAACAAAGAAAGATTGAGCAAAACTTTTTAATTCTGTAGAGAAACTCAGATTAAGATTGGATTTATACTTCAAATGTAACAGAAGCAGGAAGAAACTGCTGTAAACTAGTTGCTTCATTGATTTAAACAGATGGTAGTAATAGCATGTGTTGTATTCTGTTGTGAACACATGTTCTTTGCTTCTAACAAGACAAGGCAGCTTCCATCCCTAATCTGACTAGGAGAGTTTATGCAGCTACACTGACACAGTCATAACAAGCAACAAGGGAGAGCAGGGTGTATTTTCAGTGCTAGTGGGTTAATGGTAATGCTTGGGTTAGCATTGCTAATGCTTTGTTGGGTGATCTGTTACCTTATATATTATGCGCAGTGTAGAAAATGGTGTTAACCGTTGAGGCTTTCTCATGCTTCTGTGTTCTGCTGCCATTCATTCTAATTTTGCCAAATCAAAACTTTGCATTGATTTTGGCTTTTTATAGTGCTGATTGAAAGATGTTTTCAAGGAGAATTACTAATCCCAACAAGTTTGGCTGTAGTCCTAATGTAATACTTTTGCTGAAGTCACTCAGCAGGCGAATCCCTTTAACACATATTAAATGTCAGTCTAGGAGTTTCTGCTGAAATCAATATCCACTAGCACAGCAGTCATTTAGCGGTTATTCATTAGAACAGCAGGCTTTTTCCACAGAATTAAAGACAAACTCCTTATAAGTTGATCACTCTATATTCCCTGTCTTGGAATTTTTGAAATGTTAAAGCAGGTTTATTAAGAATCTAGCTTTTTTGACAAAAAGTTATAAAAGCTCATAATAGGGGTATGCCTATGCAACATGATGAAATTGTGTAAATCTGTCAAAAGACTTAGCATTCCCACATATTAATAAGCTGTGTTTGATTGAAAGCAAGTGGAAAATGACCATGAAATTCTACCCCGTTTACAAAAATAACAAGAGCCAATACCCCAGTGATTTGAAGATATTTTAAATTATGTGTTCTGAATGTTCTGATTTTATGAAATATAATGGAATATTATTTATGCAATATCAATGGAATAGGTGTCAGTTCAGTGTACATCCAGACTGGCTGTTTTATATGTAAGAATGAGATATTATTATTAGCAATAATAAGTAGAAGGTGAAAAGATAATGGTTCCTATTTTCATGAGCTCTTATCACCCTAGGAAGTTGGAGCAGTGAGACATTAAAAAGAAAGTTGGGGATATTTATAGGTGCATTAACAGGAGAGGGGGAAAACCCCAGCGTTTGCTTATACCTACCACAGAATGGTTTCAGTTTTGCTAATTAGAATGGGAAATAATTTATTTATGATGTTGGTAAGTGTGTGACAGTTCCTTTCAAGAAACATTCAGTTGAGCCTTTATCCAAAAAACAACCAAGGAAAGTCAGCACCTTTTGGGAGAGTAGTGGGGAGGTTTTATGCAATTACAGGTTTCTTAATTGGGATTATGAACTCAGAAAGATCTTTTACATTCATGAACTGGACTGGACAACGAAGGGTTTTGTTTTCTGCCCTAGAGAGTACCTGGATTTAAGTACTTCAAATGATGGACACTTCAGAACACTTTGCCTTAGTGTCTCTGTAACTATGGTGTATCTCTTTAAGCATGGACTTCTCTACTAATAATTATCCAATAATCTATTTTTTAGCAATAGCATTTCAAGTCATTCTGAGTAGTTCTGGATTATTTAGTTTAGCATATTTTCCATTACAAAAGAAACTAACTAACTGTTGTATAAAAGAACTTGGTTGAAATTCTGCAAATCATTCTGCAGGCTTCAATAGCTTTGAAAGTTTTTCACCAGCTGCTGGTATGTGATGGCTTTCTGGCTGTGATGGGAGTGGTACAAAAAAGGCAGAGTGACTATCTCAACTTCTTTATATGATGCCTGTAGGGCACAGTATGACTTTCTTAGGAAATAGAATTAGTGTTTGTTGATAAAAATAAAGGTAAAATGAGTTTAAGTTGGGAAATAACCTCTTTTCAGTATCCACCAAAGCTGTTATTTAGAAAGACACAGGTAGAAAAAAGGAAATAACAGCAGACACACAGAAACCCCTTGTTTTCTGTGGCCTGACTTTGGAAAACTCTAGTTGAGGGTTAGAGACTGAGGTGGCCTCCCTTTCACCTAGCCTGTGGGTGGTGTTCTGCAGAAGGGAATACAGCTGTGGTTTTCTTTCATCTTCTGTCACTAGAGTCCTTTAATTACCAAACCAGTCTCTAATAACTGTAGCATTGTTTTAACGTTTGGTGGTTAAAATGTAACAAATCCCATATCTCTGTTGTGTAGGGGCCTTGAATAAACCCATTGACATATGGTGTCTCAATAAATGTAGCATGTTTTTTCTGACAGTCCTTCTAATCTAAGAAGGAGTCATGGATTTTAAACAGCATCAAAATTTAAGAAAATTTTATGTAGAAACCAGAATATGGATATATATGGTAGTACACTGGTCTGAAAAATTGGCCTTAATGGCCAATATGTACCTTTTACCCTTCAGATCTAAGAAATATTCCTCACTACTAACTCTGCAAGCAAAAGCTTTATGAGAAGGATCCAGGTATATGAAAAGTGAAATGAAACTGACAGGAGAATCCGATATCAGGCTATGAATTTGGACCGAAGTCAATTAAGTCTTACGGTTTATGAGAGGCAGCCCTTATTTAAGTGATAACTTTAGTTCCTTGAGTTCAATAAAACTGTGATTAGAAACCTTAGGGTTCAGGATTATTTGGTGGCTGAAATACTAAATGCTTAAAAAAACCCAACCAAGCAAACAAAAACCTAACTAAAACAAAACAACATGTTACGGGAAAGTACTTTGACCTGTTTCCGTCTCCTTCTCACAGATCTTAGTTTAATTTTAAAAGAAAAGTTACTTTGGTTTCACTAATGAGAATCTAGTGAGATTATTATGACTGAATACTCCAAATGATACTTAGAAAAGCAATTAGAAGCCATTGAATGAATGCATGCTACTCAATAGCTAATCTGTCTGGGCAATTTGTAGTCTGAGATTAGAAAAGGGTGCTAAAGAGTAAGACCTATCTGCCTAATCTCACTGGTCTCATTAATAATGATCAATATCTTTTTGCCCAAATTGTGAATATGAAGAGAGCAAAAGAATATCCACACAATAGCCAGAGAAATCATACATAATTTTTGGAAGTATTTAAAGAGATATTTAAAAATAATTCTTCCCTTTCTGAGTCAATTTAACATGAGAATTTACTAATAATCCAATAAGAATGATTCTGAGCAATAAAATGTACATAACGATAAACTTATAACTGGTTACTAGGGAAGAATTAAAACCAAAACAAAAAAACCTAAGTAAGGTAAATTTAGTGTGATACTTTTATACAGGTAGTTTTCTAGAGAAATCTAGAGAAAAATCTCGTATTTGTTCTTTCTACAGGAAGTAATTCTGATGTTTTCCCCCTGTTGTTCAGTATCTGAATTGCCATTGTTAAATCTATCTGAATTTACAGAAGCACAGACCATCTATCGGTGGGCTATTTTCCTCTGTGGGAAGTAAACCAATGGCAGGACATTGTATCACAACAGAAGCTTAAAAAGTTACCCAGTTTTGAGAGGGTTGTAGTTATTGTTCAGAGCACCAAATCCACTTACTATGCACATGAAATGAGAAAGATGCATAACAAAGCAGAAATAAAATGGTACAAAAGGAAACCTGATTCTTCTCTCAGCAGTACTGTCAATCCATTCTCCACCCAGCCAGTATTTGTGCTTGGGATTGCCCTGACCCAAGTGCAGGACCTTTCACTTGGCCTTGTTGAACTCCATAAAGTAGGCACAGGCCCAACTCTCCAGCCTGTCAAGGTCACTCTGGATATGGTATCCCTTCCCTCCAGCGTGTTGACTGCACCACACAGGCTGATGTCAGAGACAAACCTGCTGAGGATGACTGCACCACACAGGCTGATGTCAAAGACAAACCTGCTGAGGGTGCACTCAGTCCTACTGTCTGTGTCTCTGGCAAAGATGTTGAACAATGCCAGTCCCAATACTGACCCCTGAGGAATGCCACTCATCACTGGACTCCACTTGGACATGGAGCTGTTGACTGCAACTTATGATACTGACATGCAAACCCAAAAAGGTAGAGGTGTTCGTACCTGCCACTTGCTCTCTGCTGTTTTTCTCTGTTCCTCATAAATTGATTGTTCACAATTATGGAAGCAGAAAACCTAAACCAGAACTCTATCCTGTTGGTTAGGGCAAGTGCTGAGAATGTTATGTCACTTTACTTTTAAACAGTCCTGCAACCAAAGCATCAGCACCCTAAACCTGGTTATGTAATGACAGATGACCACAGCATGGGTGAATGATTTAAGTGCAGGCTGGACAAAATGTGGGCTATGTTTTAATTCTGCTTCTTTTATTAATGAGACCTGTGCATTGAAAATACAGCGTATTTGCTGGTATGCTAATGATTCACCATCATGCACTTCCTCCTTGACTGTACATGTGGTCTGCATAAGGTATTTCAGTGACTGAGGGCACTAAAAGAATAATCTGTCTTTTCAGACAGATACATTTTAATGTCTGTGTCTATTTATGTGTATGTATATATGCGCACATGTTCATATGAATGAACATATGTATATCTATGTACGTATATGCATATATAGGATTTTCTTAACACTGTTTTAAAATGTTGCATGTAGAAAATCCTGCTACATAAAAATATCCACTTCACTTTTTTTATTATTTGGAGGTGAACATTAAACTAGGTAGCACTTTTTTTTTCTTTCTTTTCCACCTCCCCTCCCCAGTTGCTGCCTGATTCAGTGAGAGAGATTTTGACAAGAATTAGGACCAATTTCAGTCTTACCTGATTCACATCAGTTATGGATTTGGTCCTCAGTGTATAAAAATAGAAAATAAAATAGGATTAGATTGCTGCACTTTCTTGTTTATAAGCCGTTATTTCTCATTGTATTGTTTCATTTGTTTGTTTTGCTTTTTGCCTCCTGACAAGGCCACTGAAAATTTCCTAAGGAGAAACCACTTACTCAAATTGCCCTTGTGGAGGAAAGGCAGAGTTTTAGAAATGAAGCTTGTAGAGCTAAGCGGCAGATTCTGCCTCTTTTTCAATACGGAGATCCTTAATCGACATTGTTGTCAGTTTTGTAAACATCTGGGGATGAATTCAGTACCCCTGTGCAGATTTCAGGTTGTGAACAAATAGAAGATGATGGCTTTAACTCAGGATTTTTGATTATTAATGTTATTTGGGCACAAAACTGGCTTATCGTAATACTCGATACAAATTATATCCCTTGTTCTGTTATAAATAGAAGATTTGAGTGAGCAGTGGAAAATGCAGGGAGGCAGCAGAGGAAGCAGCTGTGGTGGCTGAGAGAGGACCAACATGAGCTGTAGAGGACAATGCTAGTAACGCGATCCCCACCTTGCTGCCAAAATGCTTGTGCAAGCACTGAGGCTAAAGCTAGATCCCGGCAAAATGACAGGCAAACAAGCTCACAGTTATCCTGTTGAAGTCCTGTTGATTTACTGTAAAAGCCTGAAACTCTAGGTTCCTGAGGTGTCTTGAATGTCTAAACAAGTGAGGGATGTTTTCCTGAGCTGCTCTCCTGAGTATGCAAAGATCATTTTAGGTTCCCAAGTGCTTGGTTGAGTGCCTGCTTGTGAGCCGTGATGGAACGAGACCACGAGGTTACAGAAAGCTTTGCTTTACGGTTGCTTGCTTGTCAGAAAAGAGGAATCAGCAACTCAAAGGCAACAATATTCACCAATAATTGAAAGAAGATTATGACAAACTGCTGTGTTTTATTAAATGCCGGGAAAAGGCTTGGTGTGCGGTCTTTTAATTATGCTTGTTAGGAAACCAGGTAGCAATCAGTAGAAGTATGTTTCCTGTTTCTCTGTACTGTTAAATCCAGATTCAGAAACTTGATATCTCTATTCCCTTTTTTCCATAAATAGCACTGGATTATCTCTGGATCCAAATTCTTGTCGTTGAAACATCATGGGTCGATATTTTATATCTGGAAAAACAGATAGCTGATTCCTGAAAGTTTAGGCATATTAAGCCCAGAGAAATGTTAGGAAAAGGAAATTCTTGGCTCCCTATGTTAGAAGGTACCTCCTGCTAGGTTAATATCCAACATTTTATCAGACAACATAGTTATATAACTAAGAACAGATATCATACGTTGCTTTTGATTACACTTTTATATAGAGAACATCAGGTTCAGTTACACGATATGAATAATTTTGCTTAGTATCTCTGAAAACCTGAATTCTACATATTAGCATATTTATATAAAAATCTTATTTCTGTCATCTATGCCTTGATTAATCACTGATCCTTCTAGCTGATGACAGAGGGCTACTGCCTCTGTGTGCTCCTCCTCTCTTGTTACTAGTTTGGATGAACCCTAAAAGAATTCAGGACATCTAGGTAACTATGTAGCAATAGTTGCAAGAAGGGGGTTATTTTTTAATAAAATAATCCTACATTTATCAGGTACATAAAAGCTAAAATGTAGGCTTTATTACTTTTGGCTCAAGTAAAGTTTTCTATAAATTGGGCTCTCTCCATCACCTTCTTTAAATGTCTTTTCCTATCAACAGTTTTGTGCTAAATTGTTATTTTTCCTGAGGCAGTTGTTCTTCAGGAGAAGTACAATATGTTATGTGGTAATTCAGACTGCTCTTCTGTGATGGAGATTAGTGCAGGAACCTATGCTCTGGGTGTCACTGATCAATAGTGGTCTTAATCAAAAACGAAATAATTTTTCTAGCTTTTCAGGATAGTGTTTGGGCTTCTAGTCATTGCTATACTAAAATAGATTAGTTGTCTCTCTAGTTTTGAATAGTGTTTTGAGTAGTGAGGAAGAGACAAGCAAACAAGCAATTGTACGGAAATATTAACAGGGACAGGGATTCTCCTTAATCTACACTAGAGATAGTTTTGTGCCCTGTAGCATTGGAGTTGTTATGCCTCTAACAGATCAACCCCTGATGGAAGTGGCTTTATGCCATTTTGTTTCAGAGGAGAATCTGGTATCTGGCAGAAGGAATAGAGTCTCTTTGTTTTCACTCCATTTTGTTCTTCCTGGGATGTACTCAATTGCTTTAAATAAACCTTCAATATTTTCTCTGAATCTTACTAAGAAATTGGTTTCTACAGTCTATTATGGCAATGAATATTAGAAGTTAATTATGTGCAATATGTAATTATGGTAGTGATCAGACTTAAATGTAATATGCTTTGATATCCATGTTGTTGTGTTCTATCAAAATGTAAACAGAAGTTTCTGATCTACTTTCTGTCTGCATCACACTGTCTTATGTGCTGCTATTATAGCTCATCTTAATTGAGACTCTTCATATAATCTGTGTTTGTGATTAAATTATCTGGCTGGGCTAATCAATGTGTATTCAAGTACTGATGTAAAATGGAGAGTACTCCTATTCCAGAGAGCTGGCTTTTTTCATTCTTAGCACATACAGAAGTGTTCTTCATTTCTGCTCATTGTTACACCTAAAACTTTTGTTTATAGGCACAGAGGAAACACCCCCTACACATGAAGTCAAGAACTCATTATTAGTATAACTGAAAATTTAACAGTCTAATTCAAGAGCCACTATTAGTCTAGTTCTAATTCTTACAGAAAAGGAAAGAAGAAAAGAGTTAAAATTGTTAGACACACACTTCCTAGTTCCTACCCCACCTGCTAGCATTAGGATCATGTGTCCACTGCTTTTCTGGGTGCTGAGCTTGATAGCTTCATGCTGGTGGGGATGTTACAGTGAACTGTCAGCATCTTGAGTCCTTTGCCATGATGAATATAATGTTCATGTTGATGGTTTTTTCTTGCCCATTCTAGGATTGTTTAGAAGTGATTTTTATACCTTTGCTAACATGTTTTATACCTCTGCTCTGTCTTCATTGGTCTGCCCTTCTCCAATACACCCACATTTACTATATATGATGCTTTTCCATATGTTAGATACTATTTCTTTGTTACCCTGCTAAAATAAGTTCTGTCCAGCTCCGGGTTTGCAATTTCCTTAACTGACCATGGGTGAGTTGTTTATAGTAGAGGGCTCTCCAGTGCCAGCCTGTGCCCTTTCTTTCAGAAGCCTGTGCTTTTGGCCCTCTTCACTGCAGCCTGTCTTCACTGCTCAAGGGCTCTGCTGTGATACCAAGCCTGTCTTTCTCTGCACTGCATTATCATGTTAGAGTTGTAAATTCCTCTTTCTGCATAGGATAACTGCTTGTTACTTCTTTCTGTATAAATGTATATAAAGTTGCACTATACAGTGATAAATAAGAGTAAAATAAATTAGCTACAGACATATGGTCAAGAAAAAAATTGCTGTCCCAGCTAAACGAAGTAAAACAAAGCTGCAGGCAGGTCAAGAATAGTTCAGACAGAGCACGCCTGGCAAGCCTCAGTCCTGAAGCTTTGTAATTCTGTATGAAGCTTATGGCCTGTTACTAGCTATGGTAGTACTGTATTACATGGTTACCTGGTTACATCATCTTTTATTAATTTTTATTTTTGTTGCAACTTGCCTGAGACAGCAAAGGTAGAGCTGAACATTCATATAATATTAGAAGGATTTGGGTCATTTTTCTGGGCAGAGACTTCTCAGTAATTCAGTTGCTGAGTAGCAGCTCTTGAAAAGCTTCCAGTTGAAGCTCATCACTCACATCATCTGCCACTGATTACTCTGAATGTTATTATTACTGTTGTTTCAGCTACACTACTATGGCCAGGACACTACACTTCTTTCTTTATTTTTTTTTAAATGGCATATTATCTTTCCCCACTCTATGAGTCCCAGATGTCCTTACTGGAACCAGTAAGAGTAGATGAAGCTAAAAAAAGTGACAGAAATGGATTCACAATGGTGGGAAAATCTGACTGTATTCAGACAGTAAACTGCATGAGGGCACAGTGACATCATTTGATGTGCTTCTTCCAACATGACATCCTTTGGGGACAAATGGACCAATCTCACTGTTTGCAAATATTTCAGAAATCAGCTTGATCATAAGAGGTGTGAATATAATATGATGCCAAATGCATGAAAGTAGATGAAGGTGAAAAACTTCAGTGATTATAATTGAGTCACTTTCAACAGAATCCAAATGCGGTTAATTCTAACCAGAGATGAATCAGCTGAGCTTTGTGAGAATGGTGCTGTCCACGCAGCTGCATCCAGTTCTGAAGGGGGAACAGAGCCATTGCTCCCAACTTTTGCTGTTGCTTTACCTCAGTCAAGACTGAGTGCCTCTAGTTCAAACTTACTCAGAGGGATTATTTCCAGTTTAGTTTAGGTGAACCCTGACTACTTTAACCTAGTTGTGTTAGGTATTGGTAAGAATATAGTCACAGCTGCCCAGAGCTGAGCTCTCACTGAAAAGTGTTCCTGAGCTCTTCTCTTGCTACATTAATGCCATTGCCGGTATCTGAGCCAGCTAGGGGAATCCTAACTTGTATGGATGATGACTGTGCAGTATTGTAGAGAACAATGGGAAGGGACTTCAATCCCATTTGTTGTAATACAGAGATTATTGACTTTAATTTGGGCTTTGTAAGTAAAAGTTGTTTCTAAATGAGTAAAGACAGGAAAAGGTTAATTTAGGACTATTACCTGAATAGAGAAAACACATATTCAGATCCAGAGAAAACTTCCTACATAGCTAACAGACCGAAATGAGGTCACATTTTGACACCTCTGGAGTGTGAAGTTCCAGCTGATTACCTTTTTCAAACTAGGTGAAAATTTTTCTCCTCATCAAGATCTGAACTACAGTGATGTGGTGTGGGTGGTGTTTCCCCCTTTTCCCCCCCCCCCCAACACCCAATGGCTTAATCTCTGGATGAACTAAATTCTATGAAAGGAAAAGTTTATACACTTTTTTTATCCCAGTGGGTAGGTCAAAGTGTTATTTCAGTTCTAGTGAATCTATTATATTTTCTTCAGGTTTTACATTGGTTTCTACATTGCATGTTTGGCTTTATATTTATGGCCTGTAGGATATGTGAAAGTAGATATTCCCTGTTGTTCTAGAGGAATGAAAAGATCTCTTTAGATGCCTCCAGAGCTGTTACATCAATTTTTGAATTAGCATACAGTGTTCCAAATGGGCCTGTCTGCTTTGGAATATACCTGGATGAAGAGTCTAGTTTAATGAGAAGCAGTTGTACAAAATGGAAGCAAAATGTTATGGTAATAAAGAGTAGGATGAGAGAAGGGACACATTATAATGCTGCTATAGCAATTAATAAAAAATCTGATCTCAGCAATGATACTAATTCTTACACAGGTTCAGAAAGGATATTGGAAGACCATGGAGAGGTCAGATTGAGGTGACAAGAAGTGGTACAGTAAGAAAAATTTTAACCTGAAGACAGGTTTAAAACCCAGCTATGTTTACTTTAGGAAAGCTTCAAATAATGGTGTACTCAATAAGTGAAAAGTTTAGTAATTGAGATTGTCTTTTTTATCTCTTCTTATGACAGAAAGCAAAAAGAACTGTTGCATTGAGAGTGATGAGTCCTTGGATTGATGGATTTAGCAAAGTTCAAGGAGGAACAGAACAAGGCTGTTGGAATAAATAGTGCTAACAAAAAGATATTACAAGGAATAAAAATATTTTTAAATCAGTTTTTGATCCTCCTTCAGTAACTGAAGATTAGAACAAGTTTCTTCGAGAGGTGAGATTGTCCCTACCTCCATTCCTCAGCATTAGAGCTGAGATCAGGCCAGATCCTTGATCCTCTAGTATGAGATTTCAAGAAATTCACATGCTGACAGTGTGCATACACTTATAATGCCTCAAAAGATCTTCCATTTAGTTAATACTAAGAACTTGCAACATATATTCTAATAATTTCTTCTCTCATCCCATGACTCTTAAATCTGCTATATCTTTTATGAGATACAGCAACATATTAGAAGAAATTATGCTTGTTTTCTCAGTTTGTAGTGCTACAGATTTTTAAACTGATTTCCAAGTCTGGATTTTAAACAAGAACTTTTAAACTTCATTTTTTAAAACTTCAGTTGTGTTTTAATCATATGGTTTGTTTTGGTGATTTGCCTAAAATATGTTCATATCTTTTTTCTAAGTGGTTACATTTTTAGGATTCAACAATATGTAGGGGTAATTTAAATTATTATGCCTCTTGCCTCCTTAAATCTGCTAGTTTTGTACTACAGCTTGTTACTTAGATGCTGCTTCTGCTACTAATTAGAAACTGCAAATCAAAGTCTAATTAAGTATCTCAGCTATGAAAACTGTAGAATACCAAAGAGTAGGTGGATTAGACTGTTTAATAGTTGACACAGCCTGTGGAATAAAAAAATAAAACAGTGAAAGCATGTACAAGGAATTGTGAAATTAAGGTTCAGATTGTACAAGCTGGAAATCTTTGTTATGCTGTTTAAGCAATGCTGGGGTTTTTTTCTTCCTTTTTTTTTTTTTTTTTAATATATATACTAAGTTTTCCACAGCCTCCTTTTTAGATGTGGACATTTCCACAACTGACTGTGTCTTCTAAGAGCCATACATAACTTTTTTTTGTTGCAGTACCACTCCTGTTAGTGTATACTACACTGAAGTTTTACCAGTATAGTTTCATATTGGTTAAAAGGGATTTGAGTTAATCCATCCATGAGGTTGCACTCAGTGCAATCTTGGCCTGTGTTGATTTAAATTGAGATGAAAATTACTTTAAAAATGTCTATGAAGTGTGAATTAAATTATAGAGGACAAATTTACCAAATCTCTTGTCTTGTGGAGTTGAAATCACACCTTTAATTAAACTAAAGCAGGTTTGACTGGAGAGAGAACCTTTAACTTAATATGTATTATTTACCATGATGCAATCTGTCACAGAGAGTTAATGTGTTGAACTCAATGTCTCTGAAAAAAATTATGAATTATGAAAACATGACATACAGACATTATGAACTTCTTTGAAACTGCGTGACTCAGCTGTGTTTTAGTCAAATGTTTATACACAGATGATTTCCCAGGTAATAGGGGAAAAACAGGAAAGAAAATGGTTCCTGATACAGAATCCTCTTTCTGAATTTCTCTGATTATTCATTTTTGTTTTCCAAGTTAACTTAAATATGAAGAAATTGCTGAAGTTGTTTCCACCTTTCTTTTTTCTAGCTTACTCTAAAGCACACAATCTGCTGCAGGATTTAAAGCTGCTAACAGTAGTTGAATGTTACACCACCTTTCCACAAATATGCAAAATTCTGAATGGTTTCACTTGCTTCATGAACATTTTTGCTAGTGGATTCCATGGAGTAGCAAATTTTAGCTGCTCTAAAATATGGAAAGCTAATTTAAAATTTATATTCCTTGTTCTGCATGCCAGAAATATGATTCCAAGATTCCCAGATTTGGCACAGCAATTTACCTTGTTATCACTGAATCTGATGCAGACAGCTCCAATTACAAATATGACATCCTCCAACTAACTCCTTATAAAATTACCATCCAACTAATAAATAATCCTATAAAAACAACAAAGAAATTATCTTTGTGAATCAAAGGGAAAAGTTAAATCTTAAAAAATATTCTTTATGATGTATTAATAGCAAAAATTTTGACCACTCCTGGGTTAAATTGTGCATTTTTGCTTCCCTTGTGCATCCAAAATAGTATATGAATGAATTGTTAGGCAGTTTTTCTAAAAGCATTTTTTAAATGTTTCTTAAGGAAGCATAGACTCAAGCTCTTCAAAGTGAGATGGAAATTAATGCTAGTCTCGTTTTTCTCTAGCTACTTGGAATTTGTATAAAATTATGCAATATTATATTGTACAAACTATACTTTTTTTTTTTTTTAAATTTTAAGTAGCTCCATGCTGAATGTAAGAACTCTATGTTTTGTATCCAATGAAAAGCCTCTGTGTAAGTATTGGCTAGAGAGCCAAAGATTCCTGTTTTGACTTCCAAGGATATGCAGGAAGCAATACATGCTTTTCAAAACTGTCAGCTTACTTGAGCTGAATGAAATTCAACTAATAGGTGCATATAACTTGTATAGTCAATGACAAGTAGTCATGAAATCTAAAAAATTATTTTGGTGCCCAAAAAAACAATAGCTGTTATTGCTGCTCTGTGTCTGTGACATGGAACACCAACAACACTTGCATTGTGAGAGGCATTTGTTAAGTAATCACCAAATTTCAATGTCTCTGTTGACAGATGAGGATTATGCAATTATGGCACATAATGCCAGGTAAAGCAGAACAATGTAATCATGACATAAAAATGTAGTTCTTTCTCACATGATTTCTAAGCATGTTAAGTTGTTCTGTCTTTTCCAGTGCATAGTTAACAAATACTGTGTTCACTTTGTACCTTTTCTTGTTTGTAATAACACTGTTGAAAGCTGCACATGTTGAAAGTATGCATAGACTCAGCAGTCACATAGAAGGCAAATGAAAAGGATGTATCTAGACAAAATACAATAGAAATGAAGACAGTAACATCTGATCTCTGTTTTCCACTACAGTAACTGGCACAATATATGGCTATTCTTCAGACTTTCTATTAGTTAATTATGCTGTGAAATTATTATTTTAATGTGAAAAAAATCCATTAGGAAGTAAAAATTCTCTTTTGTTCCTACTGCTGGTAAAACAACCTTTCCATGCCTTCACAGCTGACTTGCTCAATTTGAACGATGTTATATTTCACCCCTAGTTTGAATGTGATCCAAAGAAAAGTCTATGCCTAGTGCTAATTAACTTTCCATTGATAGGGACTTTACACTTGAACTAAATAATATTTGATGGTTTGATAGCCTCTTGCCTTCTGCTCTGATAACATCTAGTGAATATTTTCATTTGTATCTGTTTTTAGTCTTAGACCGCTACTAAAAGTAACAAGGAGAGCTAACTTTGGTTTAGCACCAAATCTTTTACTCTCTGCTCCCCTTCCTTCTCACACTAAAACGGTGCTTCTACTTGATGTATAGAGAGATAAAAATTGCTGCCGATAAATCTGAACATCGAGTAAAACAGTGTATCTTGACTATGGAGAGGCTATTTTTAGTCCAGTGTTGGCTTTTCCTTAAAATGCCGTTCAAATATGTAATTCCGAATTGTGCTTTGAATGCCCTTTCTATTTCTGCTTCTCAATTAAGAGAGTAGAGTTTTGTCTTTCTATAACAGTAACTGAGGTTGGTGGAGTTCCAAATTAATCTTTGAGAGTTCTTTTAGTCAGTTTCAGTCCTTTTATTCCGAGCTTATTGGTTCCAGCGAGCCTGTATGTCTGACTCTTCTGTCATTGTCTTTTTTCTGAATTCATTACTGTCTGTGCCAGTCACAGAAAACAGTGTTTGAATCTTTCCTCCTGCTGTTAGCAAAAAAAGCATTCTGACACCACTTGAAGACATAGTAGTATTATTAGGCCTTATGCACAACAAGTGAGTTTGGGGATGACCACAGTTTGGGGTTTACCTTTCCCTTTCTGATCCTCAGTGAATCCCATCTCCATAGGCTATTTCACTCATGTTTGTGCTAGAAGCACTGAATGAATGCTCCTGTTGTTTACCACTCTGCCAAAGGGCATAGAATCCCCTTGTCCAACACAAACTCCTCTGCCTGGGTACCCACCTTTCACTACTGTTCCCCTACACCTGGCAGTTCTGAGCAGAGACCGAGCAGACTGATGTGGAGAAGGATACAAAGGATCATAGATATGCAACAGTGCTGGTGGTTAGTAAGGCTGGGATCTTTCAGTATTCTGCACCTGGAAACATATTTTCTTTCTTTGACCTCACGTGTCTCCTGTTCAGTGTAAAAACCTGACATACATTTTTGTCACTAATTTGTGAATGTCCAGTTATCAGCTTAGAGAAAGCTCATTTGTATTCCAAAGTCTGTTCCTCCCTTCTCTAGTTAATGTGGACAATGTCAGCCATCTGTCACTTAGACCTAAAACCTGGAGATGAAGTTTGGCTCAGACCACTACTAGCTTGTATCTTAAATCTTCCTGATCTAATTTGTATAATCTCACTAGGATATGATTTATTTCTTCATGAAGAGAAATAGTTTTGATTTCTTTTCTATTATGCCCTCTTGACATCCACCTAGTATGTGTTCTACTGCTTGAAACGTCTGTGGCACTCAGTTAATCTCATATCTTCAGGGCACATATAGCAACAAACGATAGCATCCTCCTTAGGAAGAACACCCATAATTTGTTTCTGAAATAAAACAAATGAAAAATGTGTCCTTTTGTACTCCAACTAGGTGATCAGAAAAGCTCACCAGTTCTGAATTCAGACATGCACCCAAGTCCCCACTGTCCTGAAGAGGTTCACAGGTAGATCTCTCATGTTTCTGGTACACCTTACTCATGAGAATGCTGGCTAAGCTGGTGATCCATACTGCTTCACAGCAGGA